>NW_008689680.1:0-216 GCF_000695815.1 Acanthisitta chloris
GACCCGCAGCTCAGCCTCTCACCTCCTCCACGATCTGCTGCGTCTCATCCGTGGCAGGCCGAGCCGCTGAAACTCCGCCACACAGCATAGCGAGGTCACTCCGCTTTGCTTTGCTCCGCTTTGCTTTGCTTTGCTCCGCTTTGCTTTGCTTTGCTTCGCTTTGCTTTGCTTCGCTTTGCTTTGCTTCGCTTTGCTTTGCTTCGCTTTGCTTTGCTT
>NW_008689680.1:590-18662 GCF_000695815.1 Acanthisitta chloris
TTCTTAAGTTTGTTTTCCCTTTTACAAGGCGGAAAAAAAAAAAAAAAAAAGGAGGTGGTGAATTATTCAGCCTCTGGGGAGATTTCAGTGTGAGCGTTCGGGGTTTTTAGGTGAATTACGCCACGGTTTGAACATACAGATTCGTTGGGGAAATAGGAAGCACCTACCTTTCTCCTCTGGCTTTGCAGCATCTGTTGGCAAATTTGGTCAGTATAACCCTAAATTTAACAGCGGTTGGTAGTGCAAACTGAATGGACCTCCTAGAGTGACAGGGGGAACACAGAGAGAAGCACAAACCAGAATGGGGAAGAAGGGTTTCTTTTCCCCGGTATCATCTGTAAGTAAATGCTCTGCAGGGATTTTGGGCAGGCAGAGATCTGCTGGGTTTGTGAGGAGATTGGGGATGAAGGATTAGGCTCTTCGCTGGGATGGCTCCATGCCCATCAGCCAGTTTGCTCATGGAAATCCCACCACAGAGCTGATACACTTGTTGCTTCGCTACTGGATGGTTCAGGAAACACCACACTGGGACATGTTTTCCAGTGGGGTTTTGAGCCGTGGGGGATGAGATGGGGAAGCCATTCACATGGGCATCTTCTGCTAGGACATGCCAGTGGAGGTTCTGAGGCTGGAGCTTTCAGGAGAAGGATGTTCCCCAATGTGTCTTCATCAGTGTTGTCTTATGTGACATACTGACAAGCTTTTGGACAGATGCCTGAAAAAAACTCTTATCCTGGCCTCAGTAGGATGTGATCACATCCCTTCCACCATTCATGGGAAAAAGGGTTTGGTTGCAAATCACCTTCTCAAAGGGCATCCTTTTTTACTGAACTTCTCTTGTGTCTGGCATGTGTGTCACTGCTATTGGCTGCAGCAGCAGCTCTCTCACAGCGTGGGGGAGAGTGGAGCTGAAGGCTTAGAGCTCCAGGTACGAGCTCGGTGAGGGTGGATGGGACTTCCCTAGCAAATACAGCATGGTTGGTCTGTTGCTATAAAATGATGGCAGCTGTAGGATCCTCACTGTGTGCCAGGGTACAAATTCCTTTTAAGCAGATGTAAAGAATGAAAAACACCCAAACAAGGAAAAGCACCCAAATGTCAACGTTATCTACTGTGTGCATAGCTGGTGAACATTGCTCTCCAAACAGGCCTGTCAATGGTGACTTTGTCACATTGCATGTGTTCATGCACAGTCTTTGGTTTGTACCTTGTGTCATTTTCATTTCATTCATTAAGCTCTTATATGTTTCAATGCTGTCAGCTTCCCTTCAGGGGCTACTGTGCTGGGTTTGGGCCCAATAGGAATGATTCACTAGCACTAAAACTACTTGGCTACTTGGAGTTTTTGGAATAGTGGGCCATAACTGAAGGGATTTTTTTTTAGCCCTTTCTGCCATCTAGTGCCCATCTCCGTCAGTGCAGGTAGACTCGGGAGACCCCAGGGTCTCAATTCCATACCCTAAACTGAGCCTAGAGGCCTGGGGAAGGGACCCGAATTTCAGAAGCAGTGAGCAACTCTCGCTGGGCCCAGGGATGGAATGTGATTTTCAAAATTGTGGCTACAAGGATTTGTGTTTTCAAAATCTTTTTTTCTTTTTAACCAGCTGTGCCATAGCTTTAATCAAATACTGTAATTTGCAGGCCCTACAGTTAAAGTTGGATGGTTCTTACGTGGTGTAATCAAAACTTGAGCCCATTCCAAGGGGAACGTAACAGATCAACAAAAGGGTTAAAGTAACTTGTCTGAACTTTGTGCTTCTTGGGGTTCTGGACTTCCACTTTGCTCTCCTAAGCCAAAACTTCTCTTTCTTGTCAACAACAAGTGGAGGTGGCAAAACAAAGTTTTTATGCAGTAATGTCACCTGTAAGTTTTATTTGCCTGCCCTGGCAAAAGAACAACCAAGTGAAAACAGTAACAAGAGAATTGTGGTGTTTCCCCCAACACATTCACATACAGTCTTCTGCCTCTGCTCACACAGAGCTGCAGACCTGTCTACCTTTCCACAGTGGCCTAGACTATCTTCATAGTTGATGTTGGAGGACACTGACATCTTCCTGACAGATGCTTGTTCTTGCACATAGAATCTGGGAAGAGAGAAATAAATTCTGCAATGTAGCCCTAGTCCCTCCTACCAGTCTGTTCAGGTGTGCTTTTTCTCTCATCAGACTGCAACAAATCTCCCTTCTAATGACTCTCTTACTTCAACTTTTCCAGCATGGATGGAGAAGAACCAGGCAAAACCAGGAGCACTTATGTCTGCTTTAGGGGGAGTGGGACAAGCATCAAGAGTAATGAAGTTCTGCTATGCTGTCTGCTGACAGTCTACCCTCCTTGTGCTAGGTGCTCTCTCTTCAATAATGAAAAATAACCTAGTAGGTGGCCGACAGGAGCCAAAACATACCCAATTTATCCACTTGTCTCTGCGTGTGTCTCAAAAACCCAGGCCTGTACATCTTCCTCATCCAACCGTCTACCAGCACACACGCTTCAGATATTCACCCACTCCAGTGATCATCTTGCCACATCTGGGGGCTACTTCTCCATCCCTAACTCCTCCATTTCTCCTTGTTTCCTTTGCTTTGTACCAGGCCTGCCAGTGTCACCAGGACTAGCGCAATGCTCTGTGTAGGTGTGAGGCAGATTAATATGGCAAAGCATAACACTGACTATGGTGTGAAAGGGTTAGCCATGTATGCCATGTGGTATAGTACAGCAGCAACACTTTGTTATGCATACAAATACTAGCAACATAATCAATCACAGATACATCTCATTGTGCTCTCACAACATTCTCCGGGGGAGGGGGATTTACAAGCTGTTCTCCCCCTCCACCAAAGCAGGCAGGCTGGAGGTAAAGCTACCCCAGCTGGAGGAAAACAGTAGGAACCTAGAAGCTTGGTCTAGTGCAATGGAGTCTATGGAGCATATTGTTCAGTATTTCCTGTTGGGCAGAAAGGAGAGACTGGGACATTACTAAACATAAATAGCAGGGCGCTCTGTCACATTAAATACTTTACATGTTCACACCCTTGGCTGTACACAGCATACAGGATGTTGGGGCTTTTTTATTTTCCCCAAGACTGTGCTTTTCCAAAGTGAAACCGTGTACCTTGCTTTTGTAGAGCTGACAGTCCTGATGCACATGGTTACAGATCACATATACTGGATAAAGAGGGAATATTATACATAGTGGGAAAGAGGAATATTATACATAAATGTAAAAGCAGGGTATAGTGGAATTGCCTAGTGCCTCCCATAGTCAGCTGAGTTGCAGTCTGGCAGGAAAAGCTTACGGAGGCAAGGCAGCATGCAGATTTCTGCTTAAGCCCCACCAGAGGTGATCTTCACTTGTCCTTCTGAAATGTCCTGGTTTCAATAAAGCGAATGCAAATTCAGTCCAAGGCTCCCCAGACTCAGTCCTTCCTCTGGAGGCACATGTGTTACCCTGCCAGCGCTAACAGTAAGGTGTGGTGGGGCTGTGTCACAGGGGTGTGTCTTTGTTGTCTTTCCCATTCAGAAGCAAGAGGTGAGCAAGTTCCTCTTGGGGGCTGGTGTGCTTTTCACAATCTTCTTTTGTTAGGAATGTACTGTGTTCTCTGTGACAGAGCCACCTCCAGTGCCTATAAAATTTTGGGAGTTAGCCGATGGCAGGGATGGCTCTGCCTCAGGGCTTGGTACCTCTTCCTTGTTGTCTCCCACCACTGACTCCTGCGAGCTGGTCTCCGCGCTGGACGCTGCCTGGAAGGCAGGCTCAGCACTGAGGGGCTCGTTGATCTGCAGAGGAAGCAGGGCCCGGTGCCGCATCAGACTGTCATCGCTGTTCTGGGCCTCCAGTGAGTTCCTGCGCTTGGCGTTCCTGTTGGCCATGGCATTCTTCTGTGGCTCCTCAAAGCTCAGCGACAGGGTGACCGTGCCGCTCCCGAAGCTGACTTTCTGCTTGCACCCACGCTGCTGCTGGCGCTGCCGCTCGCCGCTCGGCAGAGGCTGGGAGAGGAAAAGGGTCCTCGTGGTTGCTCTTGCTGCTGATGGAGGAGGAAGGGGTGGAGCCGGTGGAGCCCCCCAGGCTGTTTGAGCGCTTGCGGGACACGTTGCTCCGTCTCAGCGTGGCCCTGGCGGCCACTTTGAAAGCGTGGGCGGCTGTGCTGCAACGCACCTCCTCTATCGTGTTGCGGGAGGGCTTGAAGAGGATGATGTAGACTTTATTGAAGAAGATGCAGGCCAGGAGCCCAAAGCTAGCAGCCAGTATCGCGATCACCTCCACGGCAGAGACGAACTTGCCATATGTGCTGGCGTAAGCAGGGATGAAGGAGATCCACACAATGAAGAATATCAGCATGCTGAAGGTGATGAACTTGGCCTCGTTAAAATTCTCAGGCAGCTTTCGAGACTTGAAGGCGAAGAAGAAACAGATGGCTGCCAGGAGGCAGGTGTAGCCAATGAGGAAGCCGAGGGCCATCAGGGAGCCTTCGTGGCAGGTGATGAAGATGATCTCATCCTCCAGTTCATGGTTTCGGTAACTGGATGGTGGGGCCGTATAGAGCCAAATCACACAGATGACAATCTGCACGAATGTGCACAAGAAGACCAGGAGGAACTGGAGGTTGAGACCCCACCACTTTCGGTGGAGGCTTGTGGGGATCTTTGCCTCAAAGACAAGCAGGACACGGTTGGTTTTCACCAGGATGCAGGAGATGCAGAGGACAAAGCTGATGCCAAAAGCTGGCTGCCGCAGACGGCAAGTCCAGTTCTGGGGCTCACCAATGAAGAACAACGAGCTGGAGAAGCAGCAGAGCAAGGAGAAGAGGAGGAGGTAGGACAGCTCCCGGTTTGTGGCCTTGACAATGGGTGTGTTGCGAAATTTGGTGAAGACTCCCAGGACAAAAGAAGTTAGGAAAATTCCCAACACAGCAAAGAGAGTCAGAGCGATCCCAAAGGGCTCAGTCCAGGCCAGAAACTCTATCTGCTTGGGAATGCAGGATGTGTGGTTCTCATTGGACCAGTAATCCTCAGGGCACTTATCACAGGCACTTGCATCTGAAAAAGAAGTGACAAAGAGAGGGATGGTTTGTCAGAATGAGAGAATGAAATATGGGATGACATAAATGGCAAGCTAGCACCAGCCTTCACCGGTGCACAGCCTTCACCACTCAGGTGTTTGCAGATCTCCAGAATCACATGTTGGTGTCTCAGAGTATTTTACACTGAAACAAACAACCTCCCACAGGCTATGTAGCAAAACACAAAGTATGATTAGTTCCAGCTTATAAAAAGTCCTGTCTCTGCACTCCTGTTTTTGTATCTGTTCCTTGGCAAAACTTTGCAAACTTTGACTGCTATCAGCTGTTACACAGGCTCTGCTCCTTCCTCTTCCTTGTTCCTTCATTTTTATCATCTACTTCTGTCTGCCTTCATACCTCTCACACTTTTATCATCATTTAACATCCCACCTTTGCCTATTACAGAGAAAATTAAAAATGTGCTTCTTTCCTTAAATGCTTTGAAAGCCTATTTCATATTCCATGGGGGCAAGTCTTAAAAGTGTTTAAATTGCTCTTCCCTGAAGGCAGGCAATGCCCTTTACTCCCAGCACACTCTCATTTCATGTTGGCACAGTGGGGGAAGATGTCTCTTAATGATTTCACTCCCCCCTCACTCAACAAATGTCCCACTGATACTTGCAAAGGGAAAATTGGTGCCTCCATCTCCTTCCTCTACATGCAACTAGTTGTGCCTACTGGGATGCCAGTGGTTGGCATGATCAAAAGGCAAGGACCTCCTGTTTTTCCTCTTCTTCTTTGACCCAAATGGGTCTTGTGGTCCAGTTGGGAGGGTCATGACTCCTTTGATAGCAGAGGAAAGTGATTGAGAGTAGAGAGCTTGGAGGTTTCAACCTACCTCAGTCTTTGGGATCCTAGCAAGATAGCAAGGGGATGCAGGGAATTCAGGGAACGAACGTTCAGAAACTCTTTTAGCAGCAAGCTCCCTCTGAACTTTGCACCTGAGCACGGACACAGACTCCGAGCATAGCTTCCAGAGCAGAGATTTATGCTAATGAGAAAGCTAGGAATGCCCAGCTAACAAGGGCAGAAGTTTTCAAGCTTTCTTGCTCTTGAGGCATGGTTGGAGTGAGCATCCATGACCTGGTATGATACTGTTTTTTGAAGGACTGTTTGCCTCACCTAAGTTGTTCATGTGAAAACTTGGTACTAGATGCAAAAGCTCAGCCAGAAGCTCTCATCACCATGACATTTCATTTACATCCATTCAGCCAATAATTTTTATTTTTTGTGTGCCTTCTACTTGGAAGCCTATCACAAATCACAAACCGCAAACTGCAGGCAAGGCAGGGAATTCAGTCACCTCTGCTAGAGACAGAGGCAGCTATTTAGCACTGCATCCTAAAGGTGTGCTTTCACTGCTGTCTTGTGGTGGCTTAGAGACCATGCTGCTGCCACCGAAGGGAGTACACCAGATCTTCCTCCTCCGTTAAGGCTGCTCATTCCTGCCCCCTCCTTTGTGTTAGCACTAGAGGGCATAGAGCTACACGTTCTAGCTGGAAACAGCCTGCCAAGGGTTTCCTTTCAGGAAGACCAGAGACCCGATCCAACTTGCCCTATGGGCACATGAGTACTAGCACTGCTCCCAAAGGGTGGAAGCAAACAGCTGGGAGAGGACAGATTGTTTCCTCTGGTAGCATTGCTGTCTCAGCTGGATGGGACTGGTTGTGAAACTGCTCTCTATGCCTCTAAAACTGGCAAGCACGGGAAAGACAGACCATTACTGTCAGCTGAAATTGCAGCAGGCAACTGTGGAGCCAGAAGGCTGTCACCCCCTCAGCCCCACAAACTTCATTAGCACACCAGGGATAGCTCCTGAAATCATGTGAAAACCAGCAAAAGACCCCTGTTACATGTGACTAGAATTGCTCCTATCTGATTTGAAAATATACTTTCAAGCATCCGGTGGTACTATATGCTCATGCTAAAAAATTATCATTCCTGTCTGATAGCACACAAATTAGATTTTCCCAAAGAATACTTGTTCAGTTTTGCAAGCAGTTTACTGAATTGTTTATCTTGGACAAGATCTGCAGTATTCACTGGGACCAGTGCTCTGGAGAGGGTGTGAGGAGATCTTGAGTGCTCTGCAGTGTGGAGGGGACTGCTGTTCTAAAATAATTTACTTCCCTTAATTGCCCTGGGGATGCCCAACACTGAGGGAGCACTAATGGTGCTGGAAATTGAAAATTTTCCAACCATTTCTAAAACTGAGGTTATCTTTTCCCTCCACTGCAGAACCTGAGTGGCTTGATCCAAGGCCCACTGAAACCAACAAAAAAGATGTCCATGGGTGTTTGATAGGACCCAGAGATTCTGATCTTTTGTAGTGCCAGTGATTAACAGAAGCTGTGGTTGGTGACTCCCTAAAGGGAAATATTCCTCTCTGCTTGTGAAGTATGGGATGGATTTTATTTCTTTGTAAAGCATGAAACAAAGCCCTGATAATGTGAGGAAAAGATGGAGGCAGACAGATAACTACCTAATGTAGGATTAGGGTAGGGAATGTCTCCTTCCAGGTTTTTGGAGCAACGAAAGCTACAGTGTGATGGAGTTTGCTTGTGGCTGCCTGAGATGCTTCCTCTATGCAAGTTGTTTTTCAAGTTCTCTGCTTTAAATTGCCTAATGCAGAGCAGAATGGACAAGCAGACTTAGCAGAAGACAGGACCTGAGGACCACAGGACTCAACTCCTGTAAGCTTTTCACAAGTCCCTCCAGACTTTCTGTGAACCCTCCCAGCAAGGCAGCTGCCAGCTCAGCACGGCAGAGAAGTGATTTCAGCACAACTGCAGGTGATGCCCAGAGGGCTCACACCATCCTCTAGAACCTTCGAAGCAGCTCTGTGGGTATTACCTGTTTCATCGCTGTATTCCCCGTCGGGACAGTCCACGCACTCGAAGCAGCAGGTGGGCTCTCCCTCAATAATGCCCTTCCTCGTGCCTGGAAGGCAGTCCCTGCTGCAGTTAGAGAAAGGCACCTGCAAGAAAAGAGCCCGAGCAGGGTTAATGATGGCAGTGCCCCACTGGCAGCCTTTTTATGGAAAGACCTTGAGCTTCCACCAAGAGTGTTACTGCTTGATGGGCATGCAGAATTGAGAGCCTCAGACGCTCACCTCTTCCCCTCACAGAACAGACAGATTTTGCATAACAGTCCTTCCCCAACACACTGCAATGAGGTTTCTTTGAAAGACCACATTAAGGGACGGTAGAGAAGATCAGCAGATCTTCGTAATTTCACCTGTGTTGTAAGCACTGCAAACTGGTATGTGACCATGATGTCATTAGATTGTTAAAAGAAAAGACAATTGAACTCTATAGGCAGAACTTCGAGCAAGCCTTGGAGCTGATGGGCTCTCAATACTGATCCCCAATCCTATATATTGCATGTATTTGATAATATATATATATCCCATATATTGCCTATATTGCTAATAAGTTATGGGAATTAAAACAGTTTTTTAAAACCCACTTCCTCCTGTTCTCCTGAAGACCCTCTCCAACCCAGAAAAGCAACAAAAAACCCAGAAGTTTTTCATATGGAAAACTCTCATATGAAAGAAAGAAAAAAATAGCTGTGTTTTAAGAACATTGAACATCCAAACACACAAATCAGCAGCTATATGCAGATCCAAAGGCTTTCAGATTTCTGCTGTAGCAAATGATGAGCTGTGTCACCTGCTGGCTGCTCATTTATGCTGTGTGTGAGCCTACCTGGATGTGGTTGTGTCCTGGCAGCAAGTGGTTGCATGGGCATGGTCACTGCATGCCTGAAGTACACTGACACAAGGAGTTCAGCATAGTAAGTAGAAGCCTGGACTGTTTTCACACAGAATCATGACCTGAAGTCAAGCTCACCTTTTCCTAACTCAATAAGGAAGGAAAGCTGACACAGTCATGGCTTTCTCAGCTCAGGGGAGTTAAACCCACAATTTCCACTGCTAGTGAAGTACCATGATCCGTATATAGTTAAGGGCCATTCTGTTTGGAAGCCATTGTCCATCTTTTGGGAAGTTTGCTGCCAACCCCTGATCCCCAGGAACCTCCTGTGTGGATGCACTTTGGCTGTGAGTCTGGGTATGGTTTGGAAATTTCCTGTGTGCAGGCATTGACCTCAGCCACAGGGTAAGCATCGTTAATTGGACAAACACATATCCAGGGCAAATCCCTGCAGCTCCTCACTTGAAGCACTCTGCTGTTAGTGCCTACTGCTATTAATACAATGTGTCTGTTCCTTGGGACAGTCCTTCAGCAGGCAGTGCATCCATCAAGAGGACTTCATAAGAAAAAAACTAGGCTGTCGCTGAATCAAAGGCCTGACTGAAGTCATGCACTGCTTTCCCATTATCTACTAAGCTGATTGAGCTTCCAAGGAGGAAAATTAAATTAGTTTGGCATGATTTTATCTTGGCAAATACATATTGGCTTGTTCTTATCAGTTTATTATCCTCTAAGTGTTTATAAACTGTTTGTATACATATGTATTTACATATATATATTCTAATCAAGTCTTTTAGGTACTGAGGCTCAGCTCAGTTGTGTCTAATTCCCTTGGCTCTCCTATATCTGCTTCAAAACCCAAATCACAATTACTCTCCTCTAACCCTTTGAGACATCACCCATCCTCCACATTTCTCAAAGATGAATTGCTAGGACTTTTGTGATTGCTTTGGCTGCATTCTTAAGTATTCTGTGGGCAATTTCATCAAGTCCTGCCGAAATGAATCTATCTTACCTATCCTCTAACTTGTTATTTTGCAAGCCTGCCCAATGCTGAAGTTCCTGTATTAAAATTACCTACATTTAATCTTTTTTGTGAGGATGACAGAGACACAGAAGGCTTCAGCAAGTGTAGTACTGGCTACTCTCTTTGAGCAGAGCCTTTTGTCTGGAAGAAATTAGAACTCTGTAAGCTGAATAAAAGACTGCAGCAGACACTGAGATCACAAACCCCTCCACTGCACAAAATTTACATGTCCTGGTATGACACTGAGCAACATCCAGAGCCATGACACTGAGTAACATTTTTAACAGTGTAGGATGGAGAATGAAGATAAATATTTCACTGTTGGAGGAATTTTGACCAAGAGAACACAATTACTCAGTTTAAGTAAAAACCAATAAAATCCTAGCTGCTGGAAAAAGTGTAAGTTGCATTTGCAACAATCAGAAGGAGGGGTTAGAATATCAGGATTTTCTTTTAATTCCACTTGGAGTGTGTGCTCAGAGACTCCAGCTGGGCTTAGAAAAGCCTGAGCTCAGTATTTCTGTGGTACTATGCTCTACTCAATCCATACCTCCTTCAGAGTGCTCTGGATTTGAACCAGAAGTCAGAAGTGGGATACCTGGAGCAAGGTAAGGCTTAACTGTAAGTACATTAGGCAAGTGTAGCTACTGCAGAAGCAGTTATCTGATCTGGAAGCCAATGGAAGTAATCACCTGGAAGTGATTGCCTTGTTCATTAATCAGGTGCTGATTTAACACATCTAAACATTGCAACAGGGCCTGGCAATGATATTTCTGAGCTGATGCTCCACTCCTTGTGTCCTTTCTCAGACCACAAACCATATGCCTGCTCAGTATCCCCTCTGGGAGCCAGGGTTTCTGCCTAGGGTGGAGTGGGCTGCTGCCAGCTATGACAGAAGCTCACCTGGCTCTTGTCTGGAGATCTCTGCACCAGGTTCCAATCATGCGGGTAGGACACAGCCCTGGCTGCTAGTGACAATAATTATGCTGAAAAATCTAATATGCAAGAAACTGGAGAAGGACTTAGGCCTGACTAAAGTCAATCACTACATCTTGAGATCACTACTTTTGAGACTGCAGAAGCACCTTCAGGTAGATTACAAACATGAGTAGCTGGTGCTGGTATCTCCCACTACTTGAGTACCACGTCCCAGTTAACCTGGGCAGATTGACAGGGCTTGCTCTGTTTGGTTTGGAAGGCAAGGGTGTGAGGAAGGCTCTGGGACTCGGTGGATGAAGCCAGCAGAAAGGGTTGGGAATGTAGGTAGCAAGAAGAGACACGTGTAGATAGAGAGATACTAGGAGTGCAAGAGATGGCTGTTATTAGCAATGAAACTACTGAGCTCAGGAAAATTTGACTTAGTCAACGACCAGGCTTGGGTAATTAATTTCTGCTGAAACAGTGTTGCAAAATTCCACTCTATCCACTTGGGCCAGGAAAAGAACACATAATTTAAACCACTGATACCGCGGCTCAAGAAATGTACATGAAACGAGAAGCAGCTGCCGGTTATTTCCAGAAGTGTGCAACAACAGTGTGAAAGACTATGGCAGAAACCATACATACAGTAAGGTAACCAGATCTTTTAATGAGACATGGAGGCATAATAGGAGGAGCATATAGAGTTAGTTCAAATTTCAGCTTGTGGAAACTTGTGAAACATTGCTGTGAGGATTAAAGCACTTACCTCCTTAGAGAATCCACCCCACAGGATCTTGTTTTCATTGATAAAGAGCCTCTCCCCTTTCTTGGCATAAACGTTGTAGTGCCCAACCTCTTCAAAGACGACTGAGCCATCCTCCGGAGAGAGATGCCAATTGATTATTGAATAATTTCCTACCAGGTCCCCAAACTCATCAAAATCCACTTGCTCCCCCATGTTATTGGTGAAATTTAAGTGTCGCAGATGCTTGAGCACCTAGAGAGAGACAGTGAGACATGATGAATGCCTGTGTGTTACAACCCTACCACAGCACACACCTGCTGCGGGGACAGAACTGGGAAGAATCACTTCACTACAATCCTTAATCTCTTAAAAATAATTTAATCACGGCAGAAGGAGGCTTTCTCTCATTGACATCACATGCACACATGGAGCCTATACAAACCTTGTAGACAACACAAGGTATCATGGCCCTCAGGGTGGTCAGCAAACCATCCATAACACTTACTGATGCCACTCCATCAACCATTTAGCATTTCTTTTCAGTCCCTTTGAGCCACCTCTGCAAGCCCATAGCTCTTTGTCAGGGGCAGAGAAGCGGCAGCAGCCTCTCATGTATTTCAGTCACTCATGCATCCCTCTCACCCTGCTCTTGCAACCACTCTGCATAAATGCTCTCAGATGGCATCTCTCATCTCTGAATCATCAATCACTCAGAAACAGGAATGCTTGAGAAACAACTCCAGCTTGACTTTTGATTGAAAAACCACAAGCTTGGTGCACTTCAGTTAAAAACTCCAACAAATCAAGTTCATTTGTCACATGACAGGCCTGGAGCATTTTTACCACTTGTTTACTCCTCTCTCCTGGTTGCATAGTTTCAAGTAATCACATTCTGCCTATCCCCAAGAATTCACCCTGTAATTTTCACCTCGTGCCTTAAACTGTTATATAGAATTATAGAATTATTAAGGTTGGAAAAAGCCTCCAAAAGCATCAAGTCCAACTGTTAACCCAGCACTGCTGTGCTCACCGCTAAACCATGTCCCTAAGTGCCACACTCACATATTTATTGAACACTTCTAGGGACAGTGATTTCACCACTTGCCTGAGCAGCCTGTTCTAATGCCTGAGCATCCTTTCAGTGAAGAAACTTTTCCTAATATTCAATCTAAGCCTCCTCTGGCACAACTTGAGGCCTTTTCTGCTCATCCTGTCACTTGTTACCTGGGAGGAAAGACCAATGCCCTCCTTGCCACAACCTCTTTTCGGGTACTTCGTGGTAAGGTCCTGCATAAGCCTCCTTTTCTCCAGGCAAAACAACCCCAGCTCTCTCAGCTGTGCCTCATCAGACTTGTTCTCCAGCCCCTTCACCAACTCTGTGGCTCTTCTCCGAACACACTCCAGCACCTCAATGTCTTTCCTGTAGTGAGGGACCCAAAACTGGACACAGGATTCGAGATGTGATCTCAGAGGGCCAATCACTTTCCTAGTCCTGCTGGCTACAGTATTTCTGATATAAGTCAGGTTGCTATTTGCCTTCTTGGCCACCTGGGCACACTGCCCGCTCATGTTCAGTGGCTGTCAGCCAATATGCTGCAGACAAGAGCAGTTAATCCCAGGGACAACTGCAGTTGCAAAATTCACGATCTTGACAGCCTGGCAAGTAGTCCTAAGAAACTGCAGCATGAAAGAAAGCCTGTATTGTCAACTATGATACAATTCATACACGTGATGTTTTTCTCTGAAAGTTAGTTGCTGGTTTATGCGCTTATCAGATTTACACGCACACACACACACCCGCCCCACCTTTTATGGATGTTCTCAGCTAGTTTCTCTGTAGAGATGGTCTGTGGAAAGATGAGGTGACTGAGGGCACCTGGCTGTCAGCTGCCCCTAGACCACTGCGGCGTAGTTGCTGCTGTGGTTCTACTGCCTGCGACAGCTTTAAGCCCAATCCTCTCTTTCTCACCTGTGAGTGCCCAAACATATAATTCTGGATGGCAAAATGTAAGAAAAAACAAAATTAAATCAATTTGTCTGGGCAGTCAGAGCCCTCTTCACCCCACAGACATAGAACAGACAACATTGTTTTGATGAATTCCTTTCACCCGGAAACACAGAGACAGGGGAATAGAATCACTTCATTAATTCCTGTCAGTTTTGCTAAATTGTCTCATTTTTCTCTGTTTCCTTTTAGGATCCTCCTATCTCAAGTTAAAATCCCCAGAGCTACAGAGATACCCTCCTCTCACTGCCTGTATCAATGCCAGCCTGAGAGAGCCTGGAAAAATCATGGTAGTACTACACAGGATGTAGCTGGCAATACCTTTTCATTTTGTGTGATGTTGATGGAAGGATATCAAAATATTGCTACAGTTTTCAGTTTCTGAATAATAGGTGACAGAGTAAAGGCAGGATTTTTTTATTTCTCATCCCTGCTGGCCCTTCCCTGTAGACCAGCTCTCCCATAAGCTGTGCAGCTGGAATGATCTCACTGAAGATCCAGGACCTGTCCCTGGAAGACCTCACCCTCTGATGGACGCAGCAAAAAAAGGTGCTCTGCACTGGACCTTTGCTATGGGGCAGAGCAGGGACATTGCCTTCTGTGGGTAAGTAAGTAGGAGACTGGTCCCCTCTTATTCTCACGTTCCTGAGGCATACACAGGAAGATACTACTTGCCCAGCTCCATCAGGGAACAGTAAGAACAGAGCAGAAGCAGCAAGGAGGTCAGAACAGATGACAGTGTCTGCAGATCTGCAGTGTACTGCATCATATCTCACTTTGGCCTCACCTGCACTGGGGCTGCAATCTTGGATGTGTTAGCAGGAAGCTTGTCAGTCAGCAGTGTAGGTGCCAAGTAGGGAAACCACATTCCTCTGCAGCCTCTAGCACCTACCACATGGTGACACCTGCAGCTTCAACGTCCAGATCAGGTTTGTCATTACATTAAGCTGAATGCCATGTTTCTTCTCACTCCAACCCAGTACTGCACTCTTAGGCAGTGCACCTGCAGCACCCTGCCCTGCCTGGATATCACTGCTGTGTTGACTGTTACCTGTATAGACAGGAGACGCAGACCTAGCACTTCTTTTGACTACAGTTGCTACACACATTAGAAGACAATCCTGCAGGATTATTCTGTTCAAGTCCTGCTTCTCCTGGCCAGTTGCAGCAGCAGGAGGCTTCTGGCCTTAGGATCAGCAAAATGAATGATGGAGAAACTTCTGGATACCCTGAATGCATTTTTTTGCTTGTTTAATTTAATAACATCTCAATTAGTCTGTTCCTTTGCCTTACCACCTGCCATTAGGCTTCTTTAGAAAGTAATACATACCCCTGGCTGTTGGTGGAGTTTTGGAGGATTAGTTTAGCAGGATGTTTCCCTTGGTCACACACACACTGTACCTGAGGATTCATGTTATAAACAATTTCATGTATGACCTGATACGTCTGTCTGACAGATAACAATTCATTTAAGAACACTGATCTGCCATTAATGTTGTCTTTCCCCAGGCACAGTATAGCAGCTTCAGCTATACAGCTGTGGCTGGGGAGTAAGAGAACTCAGGCATATCAGTTCATGCAGAAAAGACACGTTCTGATTAAAATCCCAAACGAGGGGCAACAGGAACAAGAGATGTAACAAAACCTCTTTTTACTTTCCAGCAAATACCAAAGTTTGCCTTCAAGTCTAAATTTCTGTGGGGCAGCTTGAGAAATGGTAACTGAATGACTATTAGGACATGTTCCTGTTTTAAACAATAAGAAAATCCCAGGATGATATCTGTATATCACACAAGTTCTGCTCTCTACAGGGTGAAAACCTGGTTTAAATACCCGAGGAATATATAAGCATTAAACTTTGAAACAGGAAGTTGTAGACTCTGAATAATTACAGCACTATTTTATAGGCACCAGTCTATCAATGATTAGCCAAAGACTTTACAGTTTAAAATGTGTCACTGTGTTTTGTAACTAAAGATAGAAACATAAATAACCAGAATTCAATCCTTAAAGATTTAAAAGACCCTGCTTCAGCCAGAGCAAGGGCATGTGTCAGGAGTACATGCATCATTCTCCTGGAACCAAGAGTCTACAAAAATAGTGTTGACCTCGTGGCTTTGATACACTGTCAGCTGCTAGTAGAAGCCTGCAGGGACAGCATGGTGCAAGCTGCTGTCTTCAGATGTTTCTTTCTGTAATTTTGCCTTCTTTCCCTCCCCTCCCCCCCCGTCACAGGCTTCATGTTGAATTGCAATGCCTTTTAACTGAAACACCTACTATCAGAAAGGACTTGCGAACCCTCTAGTTCGCCGTCCCATTATTCCTGGTAAGGCCGTTCCAAGCCATTCATCATCTCATGCTTTACCCAGGCTGGATATTCTGGGTCATGTGGTTTCCACTCTTACAGGAGGATCATAAAACTATAACATAAATACAGATGTACTGGATCGGGCTGGCAGCCCATCACTCCAGGACCCATTTCTGATGGTGGCCAACAGCAAGTGCCTACACAGGAGTACAAGGGGACGTGACACTTCCCCTGAACACTCTCACACACTTTGCAGCTCAGTGACTTCCTGGGCCAGAGGTCTTTTTACCCAATCACCTGTGGTGGATTTTTCTTCTATGATGTTGCACATTTTGTTCTGTATCTATGGGAATATTTCACATCCACAGCCTCCTAAAGCACAGAGGTCAACATTTTATGAGAAAAGCACCTCTTCATCCCTATTGGAACAGAGCAGCTACTAATCTCTTTTGATGACTTTCATGCTTATATTGGCAAAGACAAAGAACTGTCATTTGCTAGTCATCTTTTCCATGCCTCTCAGGATTTTACAAAGCTTTGTCAGACCTCTCTTCAGCCACCTCCTTCTCAGGCTGATGAGCCCTATCTGATGTTGCTAATCCTGCACAGAAGCTGTTCCATTGAACCTCTTCCAAACTTGCCCAGTCTCTTTCATCAGCTCTGAGACTTGCACATGATATTGAGGTGAGATGTACCAAAGGGTTAATGAAGTGGCCTCAGGACACTGATTACCTCTCTGTCCCTTTTCCTGTGCAACTATTCTTAACAGTGCATTTGCTTTTTTGGACTACAATTCAGACCAGACCAAAGAAGTCCACTCAAGGACCTGTTCAACTTCATTTGTGATTAGACAGATCTCACCATTGACTTTTATTCTCTGCTGACTATCTTTCAACCAACTCCTCATCCATGCAAGAACTCAATTTGGTGACAGACTACCAGAAGACGCCTGTAGGAAGCCTGAGCATGCTCTATTAATAGAAGTTCCACTAGCTGTATACATCTCAATGCCTTCAAAGTACTCTAGGCGGTTTATGAGGTAGGGCTTCTCTTTGCAAAAGTCGTGGTGACTCCTCCTCAGTATATTCTATTTTTCCTTCCTGATGTTTTTTCTTTTATCCCAGTTTCTAATAATGGGCTCAATCAGGCTCTGCTAGTTCCTCAGATCTCCTCTAGAACCCTTTGAGAAAATTGATGTCACATCTGTCAGCTTTCTAGGGCTCAGGGCTCAGGGCCTAGTACTGTTTCAAGTGAGGGGTTGGACATTGCAGCTAACTCTTCAGCTACTTCATCTGTGAGCTCTGACAGAACACTTGGTTGAACGTCATTCACTTGCCCTGAAGTATCAAGGCTCATTCTGCTCTTGTATTCCATAGTTTCTTCCACAGTCACTTCAGTCAGAGAGATCCCATACAAGTTCCCCATAAATAAATAAACCTCCTCAAGTTTGTCCAAATGAGCACACTTTTCTTCTGTCATGGCCTTACCTTGTTTTTTGCAGTGATAATCTATGGCTCAACAGACAGTTCTACTGCTAAAGAGTTTTAAAAAGGATTTATGAGCTTTTACCCCATTTACAGCCTGTTGCTCATTCTTTTTTTTGGCCTGTCTTATTTTATTTTTACATTTAACTTGCCAGAATTCATGAACCTTCCAATTTTACTCACTGGACACAACTCAGCTATTTGAAGGACGCTGTCTTGCTGTTAACAAACACCACATTTGTTTTTCCTTGTCCACTTTGTAGCTCCACCTTTTCTTGATCTGTAGTAGACGCTTAACTTTGTCTTGCTAATACTAAGGCCAGTGGCAGACACACCCGTTTAAATTCTGAATGCTGTCAGATGGCAGATAATTGTGTGTGTGCATGCATGTCCAAAACTGAACTTCTGTCTTCTGGAGCACAAGCTAGCTGCCAGCAGTATGGACTAGCTGTACACTTTGACGTCAGCTGGACTAAACAAAAGTGGCATGTCCTAAATCCTCCAATGAGTAACAAGATAGGAGACAGATCCACCAGTTAGGAGGCTTATTGCGACAAAAACCTAGAGCTCAGGGCTAGGAAGAAGGACCATGTCTGGATGAGAAACACTGGAAGCAGGGAAAGATCCTGGACATGAAGGAGATGTGTACAGACAAATGTTGGGGGATGCCCAGTGACCTTGACCAGTAACTCTTGAGAAAGGTAACTGTGAGGAGCACAGCATAAACTGACGAGTTTTACCTGGACAGAACCTCCTCTATGTCCCTGCTAAGAAGGAAAGGTGGGACCTAGCGAATGTAACACTGTAG
>NW_008689680.1:18701-19731 GCF_000695815.1 Acanthisitta chloris
AACAAGCAGTGTTCTAGTCTTGTTAATTCTTATATAAATGCAAATAAACGTCAGTATCCAGATCTGCTGTGACCTGTTATCTACTCTGTCTCAACCGTCACAGGTCCTTAACTAGTCTCCATATACTGTCAAGGGTTTAATATCCTTGGCTTCCTTCTGCAGTTTCTGACATGTTTCCTCAGTAGGCCAAACAGTCCTGCAAGGGACGTGAATCTAGTCTTGTTAATTCTTATATAAATGCAAATAAACGTCAGTATCCAGATCTGCTGTGACCTGTTATCTACTCTGTCTCAACCGTCACAGGTCCTTAACTAGTCTCCATATACTGTCAAGGGTTTAATATCCTTGGCTTCCTTCTGCAGTTTCTGACATGTTTCCTCAGTAGGCCAAACAGTCCTGCAAGGGACGTGAACCTGTGCACATTGTAGGTGTTTGTCCACATAAAAGACAAACAATTCCCCCTCCTAACAGTTGCAAGGAATCCTGTCTTGACAGTCAACACACATTTTCCCATGCTGAGTTTTAATTTCTGTCTACCTATCTGTATCCGGGCCTGTAAAACAGTTCTGGACTGATGGGTACCAAATGTTTTTCTCTTTGCTTTGGTAGAGGGCCCATGCAAACAATTGCACCTTGTGACTCAATGTGAAGACGAACAGCTGGCAACTGTACTAAAGATGGTGAGTCTTCCATTTAATTTTGAATTGCTGATGGCCCATTCTCTCCTCTCCTCTTTTTTTGGATTCCTCATCAAGCACACGAAGAAGATGTCTCCATAATGCCATAATAGGCATTAAGGACTTCAACAGCTCAGCTATTGCATTAGCCTAGTTATCAGGAGAAAATAAGCCCAGGCCACTTCTGAAAGAGCCACTTGTAAAATAGTTTGAGATAAACGTTCCCTGAAGCAATAGATTTTTGGTGGGCTTTTTATTTTTTATTTTCTTCCTTTCACTTCCAACTACCTATGTAACAATGTTCATTTACATGATAGAAGAACTCTGTTTTTTACTTTCTGTATCATATCTTT
>NW_008689680.1:19751-42413 GCF_000695815.1 Acanthisitta chloris
TCTTGTGGTGCCTGTTTTTTATGTAGGGTCAACTCTTAGGCTCTCCCAAAGGCAGCGCTGTCATCACAGTATTGGCCAGTTGTGACACAGAGGACCTGAGCAGACAGAAAGGCACTGGCACTGGCCCCTTGCGTCAGTAGCACCTGTTTCCAGAAGCCTGAGGCAAGGGAAGATGAATTGTGTCCTTCTTGCCAGCAGGAGCTGAACTTCCCCTCTATAATGTTTTTAAAACCAAGACGCCAGTATATGCCAACACCATTAATCTCACCTTTTTCCAAAGGCCATTCAGAGGATAACAGAGTTCTTCAGCCAGTGAAGGATGTGATTTATTACCTTATACCACCTGCAACATTCACAGAATCATATCCTGAGTTGGAAGGGACCACTGAAGTCCAACTCCTGGCCCTGCACAGCACAGCCCCAAGAAACACACCATGTGCCTGAGAGCACTGTCCAAATGCTTCTTGAACGCTGTCAGGCTTGGTGCTGCAACCACTGCCCTGGGGAGCCTGTTCCAGTGCCCAACCACCCTCTGGGTGAAAAAGCTTTTCCTAGTATCTAACCTAAACCTTCCCTGACACAGCATCATGCCACTTCCTCGAGTCCTATTACTGGTCACCAGATTCCACCTAAACTGCCTGATTTCTATTTGTTTTCTGCTCTGAAGAAGTGACTGTTAATACTGCTTATCACTATAAGGGTAACTCGGGTGGAGAAGTTGAAAGGGACTCAGGGACAGAGCTGTGATTCTCACTGTAAACACCTCACAAAAAAAATTGGATGTCTTTCTGTTACACACGTCTAGTTTCATGGTCAAGGAGTGCCTGGTCTGTAGCTGGCATACTGGACACTTCATGCTAAAATAACCAAGACTATTTCATACAAGGACTGGGCTGTACTCCAGGATTGAAACTGTCAGGCTGGTAACAATGCAGATGAACAAAGGGAGATAAATTCTGGAAGAAAGGCTGGTGTCAATAAGTTGAAGAGAGGGAACATTGATAGCCAGCCAGAGATGCAGCGATATTAT
The DNA here is from genome assembly GCF_000695815.1 of Acanthisitta chloris. Classification (NCBI taxonomy): domain Eukaryota; kingdom Metazoa; phylum Chordata; class Aves; order Passeriformes; family Acanthisittidae; genus Acanthisitta; species Acanthisitta chloris. The sequence goes on from NW_008689680.1 coordinate 20,782, forward strand.
GGCAAAGGAAACCTGGCAAGATGGGGTTGACATTGCACCTCTGGTGAAATACTAGATCTGCCAGTGACTTGAAAAACAAGGTGAAAGAAAGAGTTCAGTTCAAGACTCAAGAATAGCTGTAATGAAGGCTGTGAATGACTCAAGAATATTCAAAGTTGTTATGCTTTGATAAGAACTGAATGACTTCTTCATAAAGCGAAGGTCATTGGATAACACAACTGAAAGCTAAATATGTTTGACAAAAACAACGTGCCATATGTTAGCAGCAATAATTTAAGCTACTAATAATCTTTATTGAAGAAAATTAACTAACCGTTCATTATTGCAGGCAGCTCAGTAAAAACACTGCATTATGCAGATGAAAGAACAAACAAAATATTAGGACATTAAAGTAAGAAAGAAAATGGTCCCAGTATGTACACCCATGGTACAGTTTCCCATGGAAAATGCAGTTGGTTCTTGTTCCTTGAATGAAGAAGAATAAAATTGAAGGAGATCAGAGAGATCCAGAGGTGCTTATGATAGACAGTCAGTGTGACTTCCGTTTCAAGAGATATGAAATTGAAGTATTTCATGTTAAATTCAGTGCAAAAATATTTTTTAAAGTCAAGCTTAAAAGTGTGACCTTCAAGTGACAGTTCCATTTTTATCTGTAATTACTTTATTCAGTGGGAAAAGGGGGAAACAATTCTGAGTCTGTCAAACTGCTTGTTTGAACAGTGTTGTTCCAATTGACTGCAATTAGTGAGTGTGACTTAACTCCAGGGGAGAACAAAGATTACAAAAGAGTTTTTACCTCTAACATTTTTGCTTTTTCTGATTTAAATGAAGATCCATCTGTATGATGGTACCCTAATATATTTGTATGGCCCACAGCATGATATTGTACTATTAGCAGGCTTCTGACCAGTCTCTGCCCCAATGATGTAGAAGTGTATGATGTGATGTGTATATACAGTGAAGATGGAGGCCTCTGTACCCAACAGAATGGAGAAAATCCATAGACAAGCTAGAGGACAGGACTGACTGTACTGTATGCATGATAAATCCATTATCAGTTCAGAATTTTGTCTGCGTTCATTTAAATAAAAGCTCATTAATTAAGGAGTAATGATATGTTGCTATCCTCATCATACAAATAAAGCTCAAAGAGCAGCATTTATTATGGCATGCTGTAAAAGCACTAATCCAACACAGACCATCCAAACAAGGCTGCAAAACACAAGCGTTATATTAACAGAAAGTAGAGCATAACAAACCCTGGAGGACAAAAAAGGAAAAAATAACCAGGCAACATATTAAGAACTTCCTTGAACATATTAAAATTGAAAGGTGCCATATATGCTAGGTCCTCATGACATAAGGCCGTAAGAGACAGCTAAAGAGGATAGAAAGCTAAAGAGCGAGCTAAGCAGATACAGGAAAGCTAAATGACTGATGTGTTATTACCCTTGCTATCAGAAAAAACCACCACGTGGATGTTCTTATCCCAAGGGCACTTGTTTTGGAGCAATGATGTGACATTAACTGAGGTAGAAGGTCCTTAAAAAAAGATTAGAGAGCAGCCTGAGCAATTTAAATTGGATCTTAAAGGCTGACAGAATGAGACAGTTCATCACAGCTCTCTATGAGCAATAAAGAGAGCACTAATACAGCAGGTTTATGATATACATATAAAAATGTCACTGGCTTTGAATGACAAAGTCAATATGCTATCTAATATTATTCCATGGCAATCCTAATCCACTTTCTGCTACACATGCACACCCAATGCACTCCCAACAGCGTGCCTGAAGTACCCCTTCCTGACAGTCCATGCAGGGCATGAGTCACAGCTAACTGCTCTTATGGAGCATTGTGTTTCTGCTCACTGCGCTGCTCCAGAGTCGCCTCTGGTGTGCTGCAACAGCTGCCAAGCGAAGACAATATTGTCAAAGGCAGAGGGACATCCTCTGTGACTAAAGGCTGCTTATCCTTACATCAATCCCAGGAAAAACAAAGGGAAAACAGGAGTTTGGTGTTGAGGATCAATTAAAACAAAACTATAGGACAGAAACATAATTTCTTCCAGCCAATAAGGCTTTAAGGAATACAGATCTTCTTAAATGTAAGTTTGGTTGACAAAAACACCCCTTCAGCAGTGAAATACCTGAGCTTTACATTTAATGTAAAGCATCCACTCATGGATCAAGAATTGATCAACACAGACAGTTCATCAGTTCATGGGGAATTCCTCCAGCCTCAGTAAACAACTCCCTGTTTCCCAATATGTTGATCAATACTCTGGAGGCAGATACAAAGCGCTGCTGGGGAAATATGCAGAAAATACATGGATTAAGGTAATGATAAATAAGATTCAAGCAAAGCATTTCCCCCAGATCACTTTCAAACATCTGTGCTTCATAGAGTGAAATTCACACTGAGGCATCAAGACGTAAGAAATTCAAGCCAGGCACAGAAAGGGTACCACATGCTGCAAAGTATTACTGGCAGCTTAATGCAACCTTTCCACTGCATGCTGTGGCGAGGAACACTGATGTGCCTTATGCTCCTACAAATGAGGAAGTAATAAGAGTATGCAAATATGGGATTTTTTTTCACTGTCTGTGCTGATTCTGCTAAAGGAATACTTAACACATGCTAAAAAGAATGATGAGTAAATGGACAAGACAGAAGTGAAGAAGAAAACATATCTTATGACTAAGAGCTCACTCTGTTTAAATTATCAAGGTAAGACCAAAGAATAATCTGATCAATGTGCATAGATACTGTATGCAGCAAAAAGATGCATACTTCATCTGGACTTTTAAATCTAATAGAGCAAGGCCAAGTAAGGACCAATGAAACTAAAGGTCAGCTAAATCCCAGCTGGAAATCAGACATGATCTATGACAAGAGTGTGACCTGCCATGGATCATACTAATTAAAAAAAGGTCTACTAGTCAGCATGTCTTCGGGGAAAATGAATCTGGCTAAACAAAGTTAGACTGTCAAACACAGCCCTTCAGAAGTGAAATACCTAGGTTTTACATTCGACGTGAAGCACCCCTTAGCTGGATCAACATTACTTACTTTCCTGAACATGTCATAAATGTACACAGTTTATTATACAAAGGATTTCAAGCTGCATGATCATTTGGAAAGTGACTCCATTTGTACATTTTTTAGGTTTCTGTTAAGGTTTTGTGGAGGTGGTCTCTGGACAAAGGCAATGCTACAGGTACAAGAGAGCTAATCGTCAGTGCTGTTAAGATGGTATTTTGTACTGTACTCTGTATGCTGCTGTCTTTACCTACAGCCATGATATGAAAAGAACATTACGGCCACCTAGTCTAGACTAAATGCCATAATTGCTTTGGTTTTCACTTGTAGCAAGTATAATATGGAGAAATCCATTGGGTACCATGGCCCAGGGGGCCGTGTACTAATGGTGAAGGATTTATTAGCAAAAGTCCTGGCTGAGTAAATGATGTTTTAATGCTCTTGAGAGGTCAGGTCATCATATTGCACAATAATTGCCATGATGAAGTATCTAACAGCTTAAGATAGGGCTCTTTTTATTAATTTAAGTCTAAATTTAATACCAAATAATACATACAGAGTTGTCCAATTATTAAAGTTAATAACAGAGCCAAAGGTTATCCTATAAGCTCAGTGTTTTAAGTAGCCTAGCTCACACATACTGTCTTGTGTAATCAAAGTCTGACTGAAATGTCTTTTTGGGGATGTATTTAATGCTGTGTCTACCCAGTTATGCAAAGAACAAACCTGTGTATGTGTCTCTTTGCACCCATTTGCTGTCACTTTCTTCTAACAGCCCTTTACAGATCAATCCCTTCAAAGTCCCAACAAGGTCTGAAACTGCATTCTACACAGGACACTGCTGATATTGCTCTGGAAAACTGTGCCTTTCTCTAAGCCAGAAAGAAGTAATAGCTTTTGACTGTAAATACTTTCCTATTTGGAACTAGAGGACAAATTACTGAAATGCCTGGGTAAGCTGCCTCTCTCTGTTAGAATGAGAACCAACTGGTTCTGCACATGGTAATGCATGAAACCTGAGTTCAATGGTTATTTATAATCTATTTAAGAACTACTATCCATGAAAAAAACCCAAAACAAAAACAGGTCCTAAAGTTTCCTCCAGTCATAGTTTGTTGACCGAACTTTTACAACTGTTTAGAACATTCAGAATGGGCATCTGTTGCAAGCACAGTCATAGGTCCCAGCAATGGTCAAGTAATGTCCAGTGGATTCAGTATTACTGTGTTTGGGCATATGTTCCACTTGCCTACTAGCTTTAAGCTGTTTTTTTCATTTCCTTTATCAATGTAAGTCTTGGCCAACAAAGAAATCTCATGTCAAGACACTGATTTCTACAGTTTCTTCATGTAATTCCTCCTACAGACACAGGCAAGAGTCCTTTCTGAGCAAAGTATTGCTTCAAGTCCAGTGGGATAACTTTTATAATTCCACAATCAAAAGGGTCCCTCATACACCATTAAAGGTAATTTGTTCTCCTTCCTTCAAACTTTACCCAGTATGTGGAGAAACACCAGTCCTTCACAGTGTATGAGAGTTCACTTTGGGAATAAAACTCTCTGGCTGGTTAGTAAAGCATCTCTGAGGATGCCTGATTACCCAAAAAGAAAAGAAATAATAAACTATGCTATGATTATCATGCCTCTGAAGTTAGCTTCAACCCTACATTGGGATAAATGGAAGTCAGCCAACTGAGAGGAATTATAACATGAAACTGAATTTTTGACAAATCCATTCATTTCCATATCTCACTCTGTGAGTGCCTTTAGGGAGCTCTCAAGGTGCTCTCTGTCACCAGAGCCATTTGTGAATAGCATCAAGAAAGGTCAGTCCTAGAAGAAACTTTACATCCTTTTGTGTAACAAAGACAAGCTGTGTCTTTGTAAAAGATACAGATGTCTAATGTCTTGGTAATTCAAGGGATAATTATTATCTGAAGATGCTACAGACAGACATTATATAAGCACCTCACGAAGCCTTCCCTAAAATTCCCAGGTCCACTGTGGGCTACAAAACTGGATTCTTTTCCACAAGGGACAAAGGCACTTCATAAATGAGCTCCATAACTAAAAGAAAACTCTAAAATACAGCTTTTGTTGTAATGCAGCGTATAAGTGACTATATTAAAAGCGACTTTTATGAAAAATTTGACATGCTTGGAGGTGGGCAAGAAGAATACTGTGGGTTTTGCCATCAGACAGTATGTACCACTCCAATTCAGAAGAATCCCAGCCATTCCCTACTAAGTAATTAATAACCACAGCTCCTTTCTTCACAACAGAGAGGTTGTATATTTGCTGCATGCAGCTCATTCACCCTTCTTCTAGCAACCTTGTCAGGGCAATGGCTTCTCAGAGCATTTTCTACTGGTGACATTCTGACCCCTCCTTTAGTAAGGTCCAGTTAAGTCTTTCTCCTTTTAAGTTGCAGAAACATCTAAATAATACTCCATTTACTATCTGCTTAGTTGGAGATCTCACAAGTGATGTCCTCAGCTGATGGCTAGTTGCTATCTCCAAATTGATGAATAACCAATCATCTGTTATTGCCCTTGTGGGGAAATAGCTGTGTTTGCTTTATTGACCCACGTGTTTCTGTGTGTGGCTGAGGTTGTCTGCCTCTCAATTTGGTGTTCCACAACAAAGGCAGACTGGTGTAATGCTTGCTTTCTGTTCTTAACAAATATATCTCCAGTCCATTTGTAATGCAGTTGTCTGATATTAATCAGCTTCTTCTGTCTTCCTCGCAGTTCATGCCAAATAAATAATTTTCACACCAGCCATGGTTAATAGCTGTTCTGATACTGTTTCATTCTCTATACCACAAAGCAGCTGTTTTTGAACTGTTCTGACAGGCCAAAAATTGATTAGATAAGCCATTAGGCTCAAAGGTCTGGAGAGACGTATGTTATCTAAGGCATCATTCGCTTCTTTAAAGCCTTGCAGAATCAATTTCCAGCCAGTCAGACATACCTAAATGTGGAGTTGGAGAAGGCACCAATCCATTTCTACCTCTTCATAATGTGTATCACCAGCACAGAGGAAGGAACTGTTGTCTGGGAGGTGCAGGTGTGTAATAAAAAACTTTAGGTGTTGCTAGGTGAAGCCAATTTCTATTTGGTTTTATTTTGTGGAACAGCATATGGCAGCTTTTCATTAAGTTTGAGGTCAATCAGATTTCTAGGCATAGTACAATTTACATGAGCACATCTTTAACCTGTGAATCATTAGCACAACACATTTTTCAGCCTGTGCAGTATGCTTTCCCTTGGTGCCTAGAAGAGCTAGCTCATTTTTCACTCATCACAGAATCACAGCCTACAGTGTAACCACAACCTGCAAACTGTCTGCGAGTCAACCTAAGGATGCTCTGCTCCATGACCCTATGACTGCACACTTTTGCCTCCTGAAATCCCTGGGAGCCTCTCTTCCTCATTTAACCATAATGCTTTTACTGCAAGACAGAAAGAGAGGCTCATCAGCTGCTCATTGGCAATCATCAAGAATCCAAATGAACTGGCAGAAGCTGAGTGAACTATATCTGAAGAAAAGACAGGTCTATCCTCTTTTCACACCTAAATAATATGAAGTAGTAAATTCCCTACTAGTTTTCTCCTTATTTTTTTGCAGGTCCACACAGTGCTTGAAGTGATGATGAGACACCAGAGAGGCTTCTGTAAGTGCTCAGAGGGGAACTGAAAAGACAACAGATGGACTTGCTGTTAGAAGTGGCCATGGAAATAGCCACAGGAGCAGAGACCAAGAAAATGAAGGAACCTGAGGGACTTGGGAAATCTTACCAGGGAAGATATTAAGAAAAAAAGAGATTTCAAAAACAGATTGTTCGAGCTGTTATGGAGAAACAGGCCAAAGATGCAGGGAATTTTGGCAAAGAGGCAGCAGTTCTGAGCCCATGTCCCACTTCTTGCCACACCTTCTCACTGCTATGGGAGACCCTGTGTTTGCAGGAGGCAAAACCATGAACCAGAGCAACGCACAGAACTAGCTCTACTCAATACAGTCTCCTAAAAAGTCACAACCCACCAGCAGAAGAGGTTGGGCATTTGACAGCCAGAGATATCAGAGATCTTTAAGAGGATTCTTTCTGTTGCACCATTTGCAGTCATGCACTTCAGTGCCTTTTGTAAAATTTTGCCTTGTCCAAAAGTGGCAGAAATTATTGGCACATTTTCTTCTGGATCGCCCCACACCTTTTTGTTGCCAGAACAAAAAGAAGTAATTGATCTGATCTTGATCAATATTGTGCAGGACACAACAATGGTACATGCAGAGAATACTATCTGCTCTTTGCAGGCATCTTGGAAAGGTGTGTACCTGGATTATCTTCTGTCTTGGAGCAGGGTAGGTTCTTAAAACATGACAGCTCAGATTGCTTAGGATAAGGGCAGCACAGACATTCTATTAAAATCTGTAATTTTCTGTAGAGTGGCTAAGCAACAGCTTCCCCATTTTCAGATAAAGGACTCTGAACTCCAGGGACAGCTCTGCATGTGAAGTGAGTAGCACAGCTTCTTCCAGGCACAGCCTGGAACCTGCCCTGCCTGCTTGCCAGCTCTGCCTGCGCCCACATCTCTGCATGTGCTGGGGCAGCCTGAGAGCTCGGGCTGGCCAGTCTCATCTCTAGTGGGGCTGCTCACAGACAGCTTCAGAGGCACTGGTAAAACAAAAGGAAGCAAGACTGGGTTTACAGACAGGGTCTGTCACAGATCACCAACTGAGGTGGAGAAAATGTGTAAGCAGCTTCTTAAACAAGTAGCTATAAATAAGCAGAGCTGAAAGTTGTTAGTATTTTATATTTCAGTTCAGGAGACACAGAAAAACCCTGTGTTCCCCATGCTGAACTGTACTTGGAGCCTTCTTAAATCGTAGATGATATATTCTTGATATGAGAACTGCACTCAATTTAATCAGCTCACAGTAATTCTCTGCTAGGCTTCCTGCTGTCCAGTTCAAATGAGGTAAAAATGCTATTTTTATACAAAGACCCACAAAAACACCCTCCACAAATTACACAGAATGAGTCCTCCAAAAGGTTTGCATTACAAATGCATGAAATTAGCAATTAGCAGACATAGAATAAATAAAAACTCATGCGTGTTAATAGGATAACACCACTGAAAAGCAACAAAATGAAATGGTACATACTTAAATTGTGGAATGCACCATTTATCCTCCCTGACACCGACCCCACTGGCAAGGGCTGCTCTGGACAGGAGCTCAGGTTAGTGGAGCCAGGAGTTCACCAGGTTTGCCTTATCTGTCCCACACACCACCTGGCCAGTAATTGCAGACACTATTAGCAGCTGCTGCCTCCAGCCACAGATGTGGAGACTTCCTAACACTGCCCTTGCTCTCTCAGGTCACTTCCTATCAAGAAAAACTTGAGCTGGTTGTGAGAAAGGGAGTGGGCAGTGACCATCAGCAGAAGTCCCACTGAAAATCAGGCTGACTTTACCAGAAAAATTTTCTTCTGTCTGGTTGTCAGAAAACCCCTCTCTGGAGATGCTGGAGGATGCACATTTGTGAGGTAACTCATTACCCCCAGGGCTGAGGAAAGCTTCCGAAGGGTAATGAGGCACAATGTGTGATATGAAGTAGGTGTGCACACAGATTTGGCATTTAACTGCTATTTATGTGTTTGGCTTTGAAATGAAGTGAAAAAAATGCACAAATATCAAATAAGCTTGAAAGCCAACACTATATAATGATGGTCATTTCAAGTATAGACTGTTCCATTGTAGCATTCCCTGTTCCTGCCCAGGCGTGTTATTCCTCACATACTCTTTTTTGATGCTGATTCCCTCCTTTTAGGCACATACGCATACCCAAAAGCCTAGGTCAGTAGGATGTTTCACATTTTGATGCATATATTCTTCAGCACCAGACAAGCAACACAGAAATGAGAGGTCACTCTTCATGATTGTGGAATCTTCAAGAAACAAAACATTTTTTCACTTAGCTATGGCATGATTATCCAGCTTTACTTTCCAGGTTGAAAAGGCATAAGGGAATGAATTAAAAATACGTTTATCCTGGATCATTTTTGCCTACACAACGAAAGCCAGATCTGTCTGTGACTTGCCCACTTCTTCCAGTATTCCCTGAAAAGTGAAACAGCTTTGAAAGACACCTCAGAGAGGGAGAGCAGCAATTGCAGGATTCCTCTAAACCAGGGTCAAACCCTGCACTCATCAACTGTGAGTCAAGTGGTCTTGCTAACCCAAATCAGGTACCTAGTGCAATGCAGCCGTCCCATAAAAGCCAAGACAAAGCCTTTTACTTTGATCTGACTGATGTTTTTGAGTTGACTGACATTAGACAGGAATGAAACTGCAGTTCCCACATGTGAACACTGACCCAACATCTGCAGTTTGTGGCAAGGAGAGCCTTTGTTTTGGTTAGACTATCCCAAAGAGAGGAAATTACTCATGCAAATGGGGATGTGACCCTCCTTACATTAACCTGTGTTGTTCTGATTTCAGGTATGTTTGGGCCCAAGTTTTTTGTGACGACCAGCACAGGACAAACAGAATTTGCTACATATTTGACATATCTTCATTTGATAGCTCATGCTAATTGTGTTACCTAAGAATGCCATAGATATTAAAACCACATACTGAATAGCACATTGATTAGCATGATCAAACATATGGTAAGGTATACAGTATTCATAAAGGAGCAGAAGACAAAATGCCAGAATACCATCCATGTGCCAGTGGGCAGAATGCATTGAATGAATGGGTAAATGTGACTAAATCATTAGTATAATTTTATCAGTTCACAAAAATCACTGCCAAATCAAAGCAGCTATTTACTTTCTGCCCAACAGCCCCACATTATTTTCCTTCATTACTCAATCTGCTTGAGTTTGATCCTATATAAGCTTAAAACTGTGGGGAAAAAATACAGCCTGTATGGAAAATTGCTGTGGGATTGCAAAAGATGTAGAGCTTGCCAAAGAAAATGAACTCTAAAAACTGTTTTCCTTGTTTATGTGGTCTGTCCAGGCCCTCTTGTTTATGTAAGGCTCAATATATGATCAAGTTACCTTGCGTCAGCCAGGCTGTGGTAATTGTCTGTGTGAGCACTTTTGGCCCGTAGCGAATGCAAGAAAATTTAACTTTGTTTAAGCCCCTTTCACTGCAGGCAAACCTAACACAACTTACATTCCCTGTGGGGTGCGAGCATGCACCTAACTCACCCACAGTGACAGACTATGTCCCAAGAGCCTCACTCTGTGTCTGAGGTCCAGGATTACCAAATGCACCCTAAAAGGTGTCTGGGACAGCTTGTCCTTTTTTCTGCAGGTATATTGCACAGGCACACAAATGAAAGACTTACCTGCCATGCCTCAACCTTCTTAATGTCTGCACAGGACCCATTAGTGAAGAGTCCTTTCCCAGGGGTACAGGTATATATATCCTGCAAGGCATGGGCAATAGAATATACTGCCAAATACACATTATAGGATATTCGCAAGTGCGTATAGTCCATGTACGGCGTCTCCACACTAGTGATGTTCTCATTCCCTGTGCATGGAGGTCGGAAAGCAGATGTTCCATTCCCAGCTCCCAGTCCCTCTTCATGGCCCTTGTGGAAGGAAGTTGAGGCTGGAGAATTTTTGAACCCATCAGGGAGATAGCAGTTAAATGTCTCCTCCCAAAACTCCTTGGCAAAGCCGTTGTTGTTGGACTTCTTGGGATGCACCTTTTGCAGGAACTCACGAAAGCCTGGGATCTGTCCTGCCTTCAGTGCAAAGCCAATGGTGCTGCCGATGACACGGAAGAACTCTGGCATGGCTATTAGGGAAGAGCTAGCCCAGGCCTCACTTGCCAGCCAGATCTTGCCAGTGATGTTTCGCCTGACAATTTCTTTGATGAGAGGCTCCAGGTCAGGGCCACTGGAGAAAACAACAATCACCCTTGCTGTGGAGTTCTGGATGACCTCTACCACCTGCTGGATCTCCTCTTCATCTGAGTACTGGGAGATGAGTTCACTAAAATCAATGCAGATATCTCTCTCCTCTGCCTCTTCCCGAAACTTTTCAATCCCTGGACGGCCATAGTCATCATCAGCTGCAATTGTTCCCACCCAGTTCCAGCGAAAATACTCAATGATGTCTGCCATCGCTGTGGCCTGATGCTCGTCATTGGGGATCGTGCGGAGGAAGGACTTGAACTGGTTCTTATTGCTCAAGAGACGACTGGATGAGGCATAGCTGACCTGTGAGAGCACAGTAAACAAGCAAAACACATCATAAAGTGAAGTGTCTAGAAATTAATTCCCCACATTTACCTAGCATCGCTGTCAACCTGTGTAACCTCGGATAGGGTGAAGAGAGCTGAGCACCACACTGGTAGTCACATATTCTTATCCTGTGGTTGTATGTGATCCACACTGACAGCCTGTATGTTCTTTGCAGTGGTGCCTGTCTTACAGAGGCACACATACAGGAGCAGCTGCTCGGACCCAAGAGGATGCATCAAGCTTGTGTCCACCTGCAAGGTCAAGGATCAGAGGGAGAGAGACACTGACACTAGCTTGGAGGAGTGGCAAAGAGGTGAGCCAACAGGTGGCCTGTTTTGCTGTACTTCCTGTCAAATCCAGAAATAAAAAGTATGTATCTTTTAGATAAATGAGGGCAATGCACATAATTAAGACAAAATGCAGGTTTTCTCTGTCCTGAACTAGGCATGGGACATCTGTCCCCATCCTTAAACAGGCTCCAGCAAGAAACATGTGCATTTCATATACAATCGCTGACAGTTAATGTCAGAAGAATGTAATGTCTATCAGTTCCCTTGATCCTGCAGAGTGTTATGGTAATGCTACTTTAGTAGTATTTCCTGATTGCTGGCCAGAATCAGCAAAGAACCCAGTAGGCATTCCATGCTTCATGAGCCACTGTGTTTTATGGTTAAAATTGGATTTTATTTCCTTTTCTAAAGCTATCAAGAAATATTTTATTTTCCTAATCAGAACAAGTGGCATATGCTCTTAAGATACAATTTGAATTTTCTACAAGTAGGAAGAAAACCATAAACCCCAGATAATAATAGCTTAAAGATTTGGAGAACTTCTAAAACTCACTTAATTTTGCATTTTGAGATTGGTATCTGAATTCTTTAGGTCTGACTCTCATTTAAAAAAATGTTCTACAAACAGTTCATTTTCTAGAGAGTGAAAATTTGCAGAAAACCATATCTCCTCTTTAAACTCTAGTATTTAATTTTTCTGCAAGAAGAAAGAAAAGGACATCTCCTAGTACAGTTTCAAGGGCCACAGGAACAAATCCTCCTTTCACACAGCTATACTCTCCCCTGGACAGGCTCCTGCCCAGTGCTAATCTCACCTCCTACAGCCTGTTGCCAGGAGGTACAGGCAAGGTATCCCGCTCTCACGTGTTGTAAGGGTACACTGAGGTGAGATACTGAGAAACAGAACAGAAGTCATAACATTTTCAGTGTTTATGTTAACAGAATGAGTAATGAGCCTTACATTAATTGTAAAATATACCTCACCTTGTACTGAAATGCAGGGCCTAATAAGCATGGATTTGCTAATGGCCTTGCTATAAATGGCAATGATAATTCTGCCCCCAAACCTCCCAGTTTAAAAGCCTGCTTTTAGTTGTCATACTTCAACCACCTGGCTGAGATTTCGTTCCAGAACTGAACCTCCTGACATCTACCCATTTCTGCAGCCTCTAGATAAGGCTACTGCATCATAGCACTAACACCATTCCCTGTTCAAAGGGAAAGTCTGAGAACTGCAAACATCTCATATGTTCAGTCAAACACACCAACACTTCTCAGCTGCCCTTGTTCACCTGGTAATGTGATGTGTAAATCAACATTACCCCTTAAAATGTCATCATGGTGTTTATTATGTGCCAACTTCTAATGCTACTCTGGACAATACCTTGATAGCACATATTGGTCTTAGCTTAAACCATTCTTGCCCTGCTCAGAGACCACATGTCCAGTTTTTCAGACTCCTACATGGGAGTCAGACTGATAACCTTAAATAGGCAAGATGTATTACTGTGCACTGGTCAATCAATAATCCTTCCTTCTTCATTTGTGGTGAAGATGGGAATTGGAGCCCTGGCTGAAATGAAGCTGTATTTCACAGGACAGACTGAGAGTTCAGTGTGACACAATCCTGTTACAAGGACTCTTGTGAGCTTTGGCACCTCTATTCATTTTAGAAGAGGAATTGGAAAGGGTAAGCTACACAAGGCAACACATAAACAGATAAGGCCAAGTACTTTTTCCAAAGTTGTCTTCAGTGTGGAAATCTAAAATCAAGAGCAACATTAAGCTATAATATGTCAGCTTTGTAGTTTGCTTAAGGTCTTGGCAGAGCACAAGATTGTTAAACCAGCACTGGCTCCACATAGTCAGAATGCAGCTAGAATGATGCTGTGACACAGGAGCTGGCACAGCTACATCACCACACAGATGACCTCAGGACAAGGGGGGGGCCATATCCACATGCTTTCACAAACCCTGTTTTGGAGGCCCTAGGGCAGGTCAACTCAGAAGAAACCTTCACAGCAGCTGATCAGGATGAGCTTTACAGGTCACCTACTTGAATGACCAGAGATGCTGAGACCTACAAGTAACTGGCAATGACTGAGCTCTGCCTTATGTGTGCTCTGTGGGAGCTGGACACAGCTAGAGAGTGATTACTGTGAAGCAACAACACAATTAACCTGTCAGGGCTGGCAACTGTCAATGACTGACCTAAAATACCTGTATTCACAGAGTAAACCATTCTAGAGGACTGTAATCCTCCTAGACTAAGTTACTGTTGGCTGAATATTGTTATTGGATGGTCGGTAACCTTTTTGCTTGGGGACTGCAAATTGACAGCAAGACATATTTCTACCATAAGAACATCTTCCCTCACTGTTTTGCGCTGAGTCTCTCCTCAAAGTTCTAATGGAAATGGCAAAGATTAAACAATCTGTTTAATCTCTGCAGAGTGGAGAAGCAGACCACTTTGATAATCTAAATAAGAGAGGTGAAAGCGTACCTGAGGTATGTAAAAGAGTCCCAGCAGATTGGCCACAGCAGTAGAGATGCCAGAGCCAGTTGCCCCCACGACCGCAATGGTGGAAGGAATATGTTCTGAGCAGTTGCAGAATTCATCCAGGTTCAATGAGTCTATCTTGTTCTGAGCCACAAAACTCAGTGTGGCCTCCAGGGCTTTAGAGACTGTATTGCAAGTGTCAAATATCCTGTATCCCAAGGTCATGTTGGGAAGGAGAGTTGGGCTACTGTTTATTTCTTCTATGGCAAAGATCATAGCCTGGAGCCAGCGGAAGCCTCGGAAATTATACCTGGGGGAGCAAAAATAAAAATAAAATAGAGTGAGAAGGAGAGAAACAGAGGAGTGGAGACTAGGACTGAGGTAGAGTGAAGAATTCTAGATACAAAAGACAAAAGCAATTTATGCTATTTCTTGCATCCTGCTAAATCTGGAAAGTTTCGCTTTTGTCTTCAGTGGTTACAGAAGAGGTATGCTTTATGCTATGAGGTTTAGTTCAGCTTTTGTTTGGGAGCTCACTTCAGAGGTCATGAGGATGAAGTCCCCTAAAGTCTGGGAAAGCTGAAAGACAGCATGTCTGGAGTGTTGGCTCTGGCCTTCTGCTCAGGACCCTAAACCAGGATCTCACGACCCCTGAGCAAATGCTCTGACACAAAGCTACACCTACCACGTTTCCTTCCAGGCTCCTCTAACATGTTTCTGAATGCAGATGGCAGTGTCTACTAAGCCTCTGCTGAGTGTGATGCTACCAGGAATACTCTGTATGTCAGCTCCTCATGGCTTCAGGCAGGCAGAGCAGGCTGAGCCACAGCACTGGCATGCTGCTGGATGCACAGGTGCCTGGGAGCCCTGCTCAGGGAAATCTGGCCTCACATCACACACTTCATTTTGTAAGAGAGAGCACAGCCAGCCTGTTTATATCAGAGAACCAGAGCCATGCTATAAATGTAAATCCTCTTAATTAGATACTTCAGTGCTTTCATTGAAGAAGTAGCTTTTCTCATTATCATAGTGCTCACATACATTTGCTTTAGACATGAACGCAGAAGATGCTCTCAGAGCTGGTCTGTGAAACTGAAACTGGTTTTGAAGTCTACCCTCTTCTCTAAAATGAAGAGGCTGAGTTTTCTATCTCACACCTATGCGTGCAGCTAACCCAGGGGTTGTTAGCAAGTGTACTGCAGGACCTGTTGAGTCCCTGTTTAGAGCAATGAATGGGCTGCAATGAAAGAAGCTGATGCAGGATGACTGCTTATTCAAAGAAAAAGAAACTTCATTGTGGAAAGCAGCAGGAAGAAAGTATCTTTGATAAGTTGTCAAGTTTTACTGTGTTTTCTCCTGTAAAGTTGCACAAGCAACCAGTCATGTGCCTGTAAGGCTGCCACATTTTAGGGTAAATCAGCTGTGAACTGAAACCTGCCCTTTCTTGGAGTGCATTATGAGCCAGGACAGCAGTTAGTTTGCAGTTTTGTGTTGAGTTGCAGCTGAAAACAGGAAAGTGTCAAAGTTGTTATGCTTGAAATCCATTGGGAAAAGTGACGGACCAAAGAATTCGAAAAGCCTAGGGAAATAGCCTGCCCAGGAACAGATTCTATATGAAATGGTAAATTTAGGTTTCACATGAGTTTGATTTTGAAATGCTTTGAGAAATGTTTCCATTACTAAGGTGAAGATTTCTAAAGATAAGCTTCATGAAATCACGAATTTTTAATCTCTGAGATATATGACCTGAATATTTTTTAATTGCTGGATTAAATTAATTGCTTCCAAAGTTGATGTTACCTGTGTCTGACTTTTTCAAAGCTGAATGAGCAAAGCCACATTACTTCCATTCCAGGAGTTTTATCTGATTCATCTGGGATCAGAATTTCTAAAGATATCACATCTAAGGTTCATCTTTAAGTCTTAAAAACTTCATTTATTCAACTTGACTTCACCAGCTCCAGACATCCTTGGCCACCTTCCCAATGAGGTTTAGCTCTGAGGTTGTACCTCAAAGACAAGACAGCACAACTTCAGTACAGATCTCTTCAGGTCAAAAAGTTTGAGGTAATTAAAAATCCATAATTATAACTTATGACCAAAGGGACAGCTATCTTTATTAAAATTACACTTTAAAAACATGTGAGTGTTAGTTACTGTTAGAGGTAATTTGGTCATTTAAGATATTTTTTGCTTTAGTTACAAACCATTAAGGAGAGAGATGCAAGGAGAGAGCTTTGAAATGAAAGGGCAAATCTCAGAGGGATTGAGTCAGTAAGTGTTGCATACAGAAAAAGGATGTCTTGGGCACACCACATTGCCTCACAAGGTCAGTAATGCATCCTGGGATAAATGGAAGCAAGGAGACGGTTTGTGACACTTCTTTTTAAAAAGTTACATGTGTTGACAGATATTTTTAATTAAAATAGAATAGGATTTGAAGCAAGGAACTATACTCAGGCTTGTCGTGTAAAAGAGAAAAATCCAGTTGCATATTTGAAGGGAAGACTGCTGAGAAGCTGGGAAGTTCAAAGGTACCACTATAATGCTGTGAAAAGCTTCACACATTTGAGTATATGTGAAAGAAAATTTAAGTCTGCTCACATTAAATTACACAGGTGAAGTATGACACAAAATTGTTTTGCCTGTTTGACAGGAATTTGGCTTCATTGTTTTAAAATGCCACAAGGTGGTATCTTCAGATAACATCTTCAAAATCAGTGAGAACTGGAGTGTTTTACCCTTGACTTCAAAGAAAATATTTGACATTTAATTCAGTAAATGCAGACTAAGGCCCATGACACGCAGTTGCTTCTACCTTCCTTCCTGACCTAAGTTCCTGATTAGTGTATATTTACAGCATAAAGACTGTATTTCAGGTACTTGTATTTGGACTGATTTTATTTTGGAGGGGAGAGTGTTTTCTGGGAGCTAGGCTCCAAAATATCTTTGAAATGCTTTCAATAATTTATCTCAAACTAACCTAGGCAGGAGACCTGCAGTTCCCCTCAGTTGCATCTCTGCTGATAGCAGCATCAGCAGATCAGGAGAAGAGGGTCAGAAGGGATGGAGACAGCACTCCTCACTCTGTCTTCTCTAATACCTGACAGATCTTCAGACAAGCTCTCATTCTGTTAACTGATGCAGTGTTGTATCAGTTCAGTAATACAGATAGAGGCAGACAAAGGTAGTCCTGTCAAACTGATCTAAATGAAGCAACACTTTCAGTCTCCATGAATGGAAATTTTGTGGATAAATTCTCTCCCACAGTACTGCAATATCCCAACAAGGGGCTGCAGATAGATTCCTCCTGGCTTGGTGTGTACATGAGTGATTGGTAAGAGCAGCCCTTGAACCTGGCAGTAGGTCACACTGATGCAGCTGACCTCCTGTGCTATGCTACTGCTGTGATTAATATGACTAGTCACTGGAATGCCCTCTCAGCCATGCAGAAATTTGGCTGGTAATTTCCATAAAGAAACTGCACAGGATTTACTAACAGAGGCAAACTTTCTTTAGATCTCCAGAATCTTTAAACAGCTACTGGTATTTTCTTGGTGGAAAACAAAGAGCCTCCAAAACTCATTTCCTGCCATATTACTTTACAGGGATGTTGTCATAGTATTTTAATATTTCTGAGATGTGGTGCCATGAAAGTGGCCATTAAGCTCTAAATGAGAGTTGAATGTAAATAATTCAGAGCTCACAGGTGTATACAGGAACTTTTACTTACACTCATTCCTTAAATGTTTCCATTCTGACGCCTGTTCTCCCACCTGTCAGAGTGGGAGAGGGAGCAGCACAAACAGGGAGAGAGAAATCAGAAAAAATACCTTCATAAATCCTCATTGTAATTGTCACATCTGCAGGGGACAGATGTGCAGCTGACCAGTTTGATAGAAACTTAACTCGCAAAATCTCACTGATTCCTCTAGGTTTCTTTCTGGTTGGTATAAATGTGTCTGACAAATGGTGCTCGGGATGGCTTAAGTGCCTCAGCCAATGTTTCAAAGCAAGGGTATGTAAATTAAGGGACACAAGCTCACTGCATAGCTCCATCCCATGTTTCTTTGCTTATTTGTTTGTCTGGTTTGGTTTGAATAGCTCTTACTGTCTGACTCTAGCAGAGAAATTAGTCCTGATCCTTGTTGGTCTCCACCAAGAAATAATTCACAGCCTCATGTGCATTCATGACCTTCATTTATCACATTTGCAAGGCACTAAGCAATAGAGTACAAATTATAAGAGGCACAAAGTGATGTGAAAGCTCTAAACACAGCTTTCACTTACCCTCCCTTATCTGACAAGTATATTAAAAAATGGTAGCAAAGCCTGCACATGCCTTTCGACTCACACCAGCACTCCTCTTTCTATAGTGGTTGCATGCACATACTGATTTCTCTGTCCTCTCCAGATTTCCAGCACATTAATTACATGCTACTGCTGCTACTACCACTGCTATTTCTAAGCTATGCAAAGCAGAGACCTTCAGTCATTTCTTGGATTCCTGCAGTCAGTAGGTATAATGAGTTGCTTACCACTCTTACAAGCTAGGACTATGGGTAAGAGGAACTGTGCAGACCAAAGAAAATTAAAAAATTAAAAAATTACAATTGAGAAGGTGAGTGAAAGAGAAAGAAGATATAATTTGGATTTAGGGAGGAAATTCTAAATATCTCGTTATACGTTCAGTTCTGCAGTGGGATTAGCAAATACATCTGAAAGGGCTAGAATTAAAATTCTGTTCTCTCAGATGGACAGACAGACTCAGTGGGCTAAAGAGTCCTGGAGCCATGCTCTGTGAAGAACTATGACACAGGGACAATGTCTCACCACAGATTCACAGCCTGAAAGCTGTATGTCACAGTGAGGGACCCTGGCTAGACTGATGATCAGAATACAAACACTAAAAATGATCGAGTGACACCATACTAGCAACACTGTGTCTCAGTCAGTAAAGATATATCCTTACTGCAAGCAGTTCATTACAGTCAGAGGAATACATGGGTATGGACCATCTGTGCAATAATGCTAAGAATAATACTAACAGTACCACCATGACCACTACTGCTAATCTACCTGAAATCTAGAAATGGCAGAGAAATCAGGTTATGAATAGGCTTCTGGAGGTGCTGACAGGGAATGGAATGGGGGTCAGGGCTTGCTTGTGCTGTACTCAGCCTCTGCCTCTATTGCACACATCAGATATGCATCAGTAAATGCTATAAGGAAAGTTGCTGCAACAGCATACAAAGACTGAAGGTGTATTTATATTGAGTGCAGGATCCTTGATTGCTGAAACAATAAACAGGAAACAAAACTGCTCTCACTTTGTGTGTTCCTATATGACATTTAATGTGGCAACATCATGAGTAGGTTTTCACTTTGGACTCTGCAACTCAGTCCTCAATGCACAGAGATGCATTTTCAGTAGCAACAGCACAAAAAGAACAGAAAACAGATTGTTGCTGTTCCCTTTTCCTTCCACTGCTGAGTTATGTATATAGTTTTCCAAATAATCATGTGCAAGGTACGCATGGCAGGTTCAGGCCATTACATATGCTGAGCTGGAGAGAAAGGTGCCATGCCACAAGAACAAGAAGAGTGTGAAAACTGAAAAAGTGTAGAGAAAACTGTCCTATCCATTTTGAGAAGCTCTGTTTGGGAGCATGGCTATGGCACTGAACACAGTTAAGTGAGTGGGAAAATGTTCAAACAGCGCAGATCAGGTTGAACAGTCCTCAAAAAAAAGGAAAGCCACATTATGTTAAGTTGTTTGACACAGAACTCTGGAACAGACCACCTACAGGGCTTCAATGGGACCCTCAGGTCTTGTCTTTATATCAAAGCAAGGAGCTCTTCATATGATGTGATAACTTTTTGCTGCTGGACAGAGGATGTTCCTACTTCCAGAGTGATCTGGAGCTCATTTTCTTATGTGATATGAGACACATTTTCCTATGCAATAAAGAGATTAAAAGCTGTACACAGCCATCTAAAAAGAGAGCAGGTACAAAACTGATTGGCCTCAGCATTGAAAAGATACAGCAGCACTGGAGAAGGCTCAGAGAAGGCCAACAAGGGGACTTAAAAGGTATAGGACGGATTTAGCACCTTGGGTTTGACCGAGTACAGCCACATTTATACAGATTTCCCACCCTACAGAAGTTTTTGACACTACAAGACTGGGGAGATTTACCTTGTGAAGAAACTAGAGCCTATCTTTTTTTTTCCCACCAAAAAAAAAGAGTTTTAAAATTCCAGACAAGTCAATTGCCCAAAACTGAGAAAACTCACGTAGAGATATAAGATTCTAGGTCATGACTAGAAAAAAGTATTGGACTCAGAGTCAGTATGCACAACGCTGCCCTGGGCTAATACCTAATCAGAGAGTCCAAAACAAAAAAGGACCACCATGGTTGTGTTGAGAGATCTCTACAACTCCAGTGAGAGGAATTTTCTGACTTCAATACTGCTTAAAACAGAAAATACTTTCAGGAAAAATATCTCCTCTCAAGCTAACTAGTACCAATAACAAGGAATACATATCAATGTTCCTATGTATTAAATGTCTCCATCATTAAAATCTGATGACCAGTCTCAAACAGTCTTCACAATCCAACCTCTTTTGAAGTAAACCTTTCCTGCAAATGGACATTTTCTGTTAAAGACGTGTGCAATGAAGGAACTTCCAGTCATCTCTGGTCCAATCATCCCCTCGTTCTTTATGTAGTTTCTACTACCTCTGCAGCTAGATCTCTGACCTTCATTCTTTCTCCATTTGCATTATGCTGTCAACTCACAATTTATCCATTTCCTTGAAAGACAGCAGCAAATGTCACAAATGCCTGCCCCTGCAGTTACCTTTTTTCTCTTTTGCACCTGGTGCAGGGGTAAGAGGAACACAGATTTTATCCAGGTAAATTTCAGCTGGAGAATGCCTTTTTGTAGATCCAATGCCACCCAGAAGGATATCCCATTGTATCCTTAAAACAGCTAGTCTGGCTTTACAGGATTTGCCTGTTGTTGGCAGTGCTACCTTGTTAACATGCCTTTTGGCAACCACACACTTGTAGTATTCGTAGTGGAACATTTTCCAGTGATCTGTTCCAAAAATGTGACCACGTCAACAGTCACTGAGGCTGACCCAGTGTTGACAGAAATGAAAGCTACGTTCAGTTTGCAAATATCTGCATTGTCCTCTTTGCCATCTGGAACAGGTGAAGAGGACAACAGAGTGGAAAACATCCATCGCTTTTCAGCATTCCACTTGTAAAATGTTGCATTTGGGAGAGAAAATAAGTGCTGAAAAGCTGGCAGAGCTTCTTGCTCCATGAAGCAGACATTCCACATACACTTAGTTCATGACTTTCCTGTGCATGCACAGAAGAAGCCAAAATAATCCCTGCTTAATAACACTTTCATGTGCTCCCTATGAGAGCATCTGGGGATGATCTCATAACCTAGATGGACTTGTCTTGCTCAGTGTCTCAGTGGGAAATCTCACCTGAAATCTGTAAGTGTAGCAGGAAT
>NW_008689680.1:42424-54455 GCF_000695815.1 Acanthisitta chloris
TCTGCAACAAAACTGCAACTAGATCCCCAGTCTAGGATGAGAGGTCCAGATAATTCCAGATACACAATTTTTCACATGTGATTCCAGAAGAGGTCCCATAACTCTGAAGTGTTTTTGCATGCATGATCATGACAAAATTCCACATCAATTTCTTATATTTTGTTTAGATGCTGCTCCAGTTGCAATCAGTTTCTGTCAAGCTTTCCACATACTCTGTCTATTATGTGCCGGGTTGTAAGGTCAAAAATTCCTCATATTTCATCATAAAAATGGCTACACCTCAATAATAAGAGAAATTGTTTTCATGTGCATTTTTCCCTCCAGGGTTAGCTGCCAAACACTTCAGACAGAATCTATATGCACTGTTGACACAGGAAAAAAGGACTCCGAGTGAGGAAAGCCTGCATTCAAGTTTGGGACTTTGTAAAGATCCTAAAGACACATTTATGTGTTCAGTGGGATTTTCAAAAGCACTTCCACCTATTCGCTTCTTTAGGCAACTAAACAGTTTGTAAAGTCTTAGAAGATGACAGGCAGAACTGGAAAAGGAAAATCCAACTTTGATTTCTTAAGTTATTTTACTATGCCTTATTTAATCTAATGAACTAAAGGGCACTATGGGTTATTTTCTGTCCTTCTGCTAGGAAAGTTGATTTTCAGCTAGTATTCAAATGTCCACAGTGAATGGCCAGACAGATCAGTATATTCATGTTTTAGCACTTTGGGTAATACAAAAAGTGCCTTCTTTTACTGTCCAAATATTCTTTATGTTACTGTTTAACATAAACACTTTTTTTTCCTATTATACACCATACCTTCCAATTGCCTCTACAAGCATCAGATTACAGACCATATTTACACAGTGTGTAGAATGTGACTGGAAGTCAAGAAAGGTGAAGACTTCCCCACCAGAACTTTTCAGCTTCCCTTTTAATCGCTTACCTTATACACTCCACTGATTCTGGTCTTGATTTTAGATCCTGGTCTTTAGCAGCCACTCCAAAATGAATGGGGAACAATCCTCCAAGAATAATGTCTCCCTTCTTCTGTGCCCGTTGGTTTGGCCCATAGGCAGCAGTGTTACAGGTAAATAGCAAAAGAAACAAACAGCAGCTATATAAAGTCATTGTTCCTCTTTTCTCCAGGGGTTATAGGATGCAAAATTCGAAAAGATGATGTAAGAAAGCAGATGTCGTAATGTCTAAGCTTTTTTTAATACAGCACAGAGAGGATTTTGGGCACATGTTTGCAGGGAGATAAGCAACAAGGTGGGAGCCACAGTGCTGGTGTTTCTCCCTCTGTCTTCTCCATTGCAAAACAACAATAGAGTGGTCCTTCTTTCTTCATAATCGAAGCATTATGGAGAGCCCATCTCTGAGAACTGTAAAAGAAAGACTTGAAAAGTGATCTCACCTACATCCCAGGGCCCCACATTGCCACAGTGGTTCTGCTTTGTCAAATCAACCCCTCAGTATGTCCCTGAAGATGCCCCCACTCAACAATCCACCTGGGACACACTATAACCTTGACAAAGTAAGCTAAACACCCCAGTGACACCATCCACACCTCCTCAAACAATGTCAGATGCCTGATTCTCTATTACATATGTAGGATGGGTCGCTAAACCTTCCTATGGTTCTGTGTGACTTTGGTCACAGGAGGCACTGTAAAACCTGTCATCAGGCATCCATAGGATGACTTTGGTCACAGGAGACACTGTAAAACCTGTCATCAGGCATCCATGAACAGAGAACACTCTGAGACCTGGGTGGGGAAGTGGGGAATAAGGAAGCATTAAATGCAGTAAGAATCAAACCTTTCTCTTACTTTCTCTTAAGCAAATACTGTGATTATCTTTTGGTCCATCCCCTCATTTCTTTGATTGTTCTTAACTCTCTGGTTTGAACTTATCCTAGCTAAACATGAAACAAGGTCACAAGAAAGAGTTCTTTCACATTGAAAGGAAGAATGACTTCCAGGGAAGCATCTGAAACCAAGACATTTCTCCATAAAGAATCATGAAGGGTTTAAAGGTTCGGTAATTGTGTCATTGGAAGCTTAGCTATAGAAGCCTTTGAAGCCTCCTTCCTGGGGATGAGAAATATTGCAGCTTCTCTGTCCGCGATACATTTTCCCTGCAGTACAGCTATAGGCCTCCCAGATGAAGAACTAACTTAATTATGGCATATGAAAATGGCTATGGCTATGGGGGAGGAGGTAGCACAAACAAGTCACAATGAACTTCAGCCTATTTGGAATAGGTCTAAAAGCTAGTTGTAACAATCTGAAGATAGTAAAATTCAGAGTAGAAGCTAGGCATACATTGCTAATCCTGAGGACAATTAATTTCTGAGGCAAGTCATCAAGAGCTTTCAAGAGCTGAGAACCTTTTTATGAGGATGACGACTTATGCACTAAATGCACCTCGACAGATTTGATCTTTACTTAGGTCAAAAACAGAGCTACTGCAGGGAAACACTGTGAACATGTAACAACTTCTACTAGCCAGCCTCAATGATCATGCATGCTGTATGACCACCAAGCACTTGGAAATATTTCATACATTTTTGTTATAATGAAGGTCTGGACATAGCAGTCAATGGAAAAAGAGACAAAGTTCACATCATTCTCATGCCTCTGTGGTCAATGCATTTAGACAGCTTGGTAGATACTGCAATTCTCCATGCTGGGTCCACTCTAAACTATTCTTTGGCCCCGGCATGAACAAGTGCAAGGGCAATCAAATCTTTGGCTAGGTATCAAAATATGTCTAGGTATTGGCATGTGGCCCTTTGACAGCTGGATGGCAGAACTTTAACCAGAACCAGGATTAGGAGGTGACAGAGCACTGCAACAAGTGAGTGTCCTCAAGCATTTGGGTTCTTGTTTTTCCTGGCAGATGGATGGTGGATTTTGCTTCTTCAGCACCCAACAGAATAAAGAACAAAACACTTTTCCATATTTCAGCTAGGGAAAGGTCATCTTCCTCCCACTACATAGGGTTTCAGAAAAGATATAAACAGTAGTAAAGCTCATACAGTCTTCTGAGGTGAGGCCCAGCATAGGTGGGGCCAGAACTCAGAGGTGAGACATTTGAAGGACAGAATAATTTCTGAAAAGACACTGCAAAGAGATGGGATGGTCTGACTAATGCTATTTAGTCTGGCCCATCCTCTTCCCTGACACCCTCCCAGATGACAAAGAGACCTGGGGGACAGCATGCTCTTTCAGGGGCAGAGATGGAGGCAGCCAGCAATGGGGTCCTCTGAGCCTGGGCAAGGAACCAAGGTGGGATGGGATCAGTGACTTCCCCATCTGCTGTGGAAAGTCAGTCAGCTCAAGACCACAGTCTGCTGCTTTATCCCTCTGTTTTTCTGCTTTTCCTTTACTAAGGCTTTCTTTTACCTTCAGGGATCTTGGCTTATGAAAAAGGAAACTGTTTTCATCATGAGCAGATAGACAATGTAATTTAGTTTGCTGGGATGCTATGGAGTGGTTTGGGCTAATGCTACTGAATATTTAGGAACAACTCTTTGCCACCAGACAGTACATGACTGAAGAAAATGTAAATGTAGAAAAATGTAAAATTAAACGTAGAAAAAGCCAATTCATGTTCTTATTTTTCTTTTCTTAGAGTAGACAAAGCTGAAATATTTGAAACTAGTAAAGTACAGTTAATTTTAAAACAGCTTTTACAGCACTTAGTACTCCAAGATGTCATTCCAGAGCATGACAAGGAATTAGAGAATTAAAACAGTTATTCATTTGTGGTAGAGGACAATACTTGGTATCCCCCTGAATAATTCAGAACTAGCTATTCTCAGGGACAGGACACAGAACTGAAATAACATCAGAGGTGCTGTGTATGAACAAGATGGGCTGTGTATACATAAAGCACATCCCTGAGGCAGCAGACTGAGGGATAAATGTCCAAAGATGCACTGGTACAAAATGACATCCAGAAAAAGCAAAGCTAAGTGTATGCTCAGCTCCTTGTAAATCTCAGTGTCAAAATTTACAACTCTCCATACCTAAATACCAGCTACAGCTGGGAAAACAAACTCATTTCATGGAAGACACAGGTCTCCCAGCTGCTTTCAAGTGTTCTCCATACCTGAGGTTGAAAATATTTGAAGATACTGATTTCTTGATGAACAGTTGTTAGCTTGCTGCCAGTACCCCAGATAATATCCTCCAGTATCAACTTTTGCTGCAGCAAGTCTTCCTTCAGTTCTTTTTTCTTTAATTAGATTAAGATTATGGGCCTCTTCCTTATTAAAGGGAAGCCTTATGCAGTCAATGATTGAATTACCTGCTAATGCAAACCTCCAGACATAAAATTTAGCAAACCACAGGTGGAAATTGTACTTCTAATAGAACAAATTACTGTGGTCCTGCAGTTTTCAGGTAATAAATAAAAAAAGATTCAATTAACAAGGAACTGAATTAAGAAGGAAGCTTGAAATCCATTGCTACTCTTTTCCTTTGCAAATGTTTTTACATGTAGAATATTATTTAGTGTCAGCATGCAAGTTCTTTGACTATAAGCTCTTCAATACAGAACACCTCTTCCCTGTGCATATATTCAGCAAATACAATTCCATAAAACTACTTTTCAAGAAAAATATAAAAAATAAGTAGTAATTTCCATGTTTTTTGACACAGCACTATTTTTAATCCCTTTGAAAAATAATCTTCAACATTTTTTCCACTCTGTTTTGTCAACTATCAGACATTTTGATTCTGAACTCTCATGGAAGAGGATGTAGCAGCTATCTCACCTAGGCTTCAGTGGAGGAACTTAAAGTGGTTCCAGAAACAGGATGAGACATTAGGTGCCTATTGTCATGTCAGAAACTGTAGCTGAGGTGGGGAGAGATCGCACGCAGAGCAGGGCTATGGGTATTTGAAAGGCTTGCAGCAATCAGTACCATTTTGCTAGTTGAATGTTTTAGCTGCCAGACTAAACCATGCAGAAAAGCTGGAAATGCTCAATAAATCTTTGTGATTCGGGTGAAAAGAAGCTGAATGGCACACTCGTGGCAAATCCTACTTACAAAATACTTATTAATCACACAGTAACTAACCACAACTCTGAACAGTAGCTGCTCAAGTACATACAATATCTGAGTTGGGAAGATCTCAAGGGATCTTGCAGGTGCCCCTTAGCCCAAGAAGGGTTCAGCAAAAGTAGTGCAGTTCCTGGCATATTTTCTCTAAAACATTTTGAGGAAGAAGACTTGTCAGACATCCAGGGCATCCTACTCCAATGCTCTTACTGAAGCAAATATTCTCTCACATCTAACTTTGATGGTTTTTGTTGCAGCTCAAGCCTGTCTTTGCCCATCTACAACATGCAGGCCAGTGCCTCCCTGCTCATAATAACCTTGTTTGGGATTTGAATTCACCTCCTCTTTTTTTTTTAAGACCAACCAAATTAACTTGCAAAATTTTTTTATTTTTTTTCCCCTTTTCTTTCATAAAGATGCTTTTCTGAGCTCAGATTATTCTTGTTTCGTTCCTCTGGCCTCTCTTCAGCATCTCTACATTTAGTGCAGATCAGTGCCCAGAAATGGACACGGTGTACTTGTTTAGCCCTTATAAGAGCTGAACAAAGTAGTAGAATTGCTTCATGTGTCTTGCAGACTATGGCCCTGTTTATACATCTCAGCATGGCATTTGTCTTTCTTGGAACAGCATGATATTGTTAACTTATGGTAGATCATCTGCTGACCACAAGGTAAAGTTGAGTATGTTTATATTCATAAGGCCATGAAACCTCACAAGAAATTCTCATCTTCCAAAAGCTTTTCCCTCCCATTCAGCTCGAAGGTAGAATTTGCTAAACTTCTGTGACCATCCTGGATATCAACAAGGAACTGTCATGAACTAGCTCAGCTGAGTCTCCTGGGCTTTCGGGACATTGTTATAGCAGAGAGCTGGGGAAAACTCCTGATCATGATTTGATCGTGGCAAAAGGGCTGTCCCA
Organism: Acanthisitta chloris; assembly: GCF_000695815.1. Taxonomy (NCBI): domain Eukaryota; kingdom Metazoa; phylum Chordata; class Aves; order Passeriformes; family Acanthisittidae; genus Acanthisitta; species Acanthisitta chloris. The sequence continues at coordinate 48,414 of NW_008689680.1, forward strand.
GACCCAAAAAGATCCTGGCCTTCCACACAGCAGGTTTGTCTTGCCTATGGGAGGCCTGGATGTCCCATGTCCAGAACAGTCTGCGGTAAGGTTGCCCCAGAGCTTCAACATTTGGATGACTTGGTGAAACCAAGATGTTCACCCACTCCTTGGGGCCTGCTGGGCATGAAGTAAAAGCTTATGGGAACTACAGCTGCATGTCAGTAAAGCACTGCCCCAAGAGGAGATTGCACAGAGTTTCTTTTCTTTCGACAAATCACTGTTTTCTGATGAAGTGTTGCATTATGAGAAATGCTTGAGCACTCCCACTTCAGCTTTTGCTTGCTAAAGTTTAATGTTTCTATACCTTTCCAGCAAAGCTCAGTCATGAACTTTGCATCAGATAAAATAATTACTGTTTGGAGAGCTATACCTTGTGTAATGCAGGTGCCAAAATAATTAATCAGCTTTTCTGTGGCTTTTAAATCTGGGATTCATTAAGCCTCACTTGAGTGGAGCATTTTAATTTGCTATAGTGACAGGAACTCCTCAGCGGATATACTACTGTACCTTGTAATTCTCTTATTAATGCAAAGTGTACAGTTAGAGCATGGCAAGGCTGGAGCATGAGCAACACATCTGGCCTCAACACACAAGGAAGAGATTCAAGTAGAACAGAAATCAGAGAGGATATATGTGGTCAACTTTGAGTCCAATCTCATTGCTCAAGACAGTGAAAGGAGGCCACTTCTGTGAAGTGGACAAAGGATACAAGTTTTCATAGTTCTAAGACCTGACAAGACTTTTAGTGCTGAGGTACCATGACAATATGAGAAATAGAAAATTGTTCATGTATGTCACCAGAGCAGGCATTATCTCAGCTTTCTTGCACTACTTTGGTCAAAATGAGGGACAAGCACATCAAAAATGCAATCAAAACCAGACTGCTAGTGTGCTCAGATGGAGGAGCTGTGCTTGAACCTTACGGAATTAAACTGCACCATCTTTAAAGAAGGCAAGAATTAACAAAAAATTAACTATAAAACACTTAATGCCAATGAAGAAAAAGACAATTCTTACACAACAAACTGCCAAAAATAGAGAGATTTTTATCTGGATAAATAGCATGATTCTGGAGAGGTGACCTCTCCAGAGTTCAGGTGAGTGTAGAGCAAAACTCAGATCTAGAGTAGAGACTGTGTTCTAAAAATGCTACCCATATGCTTGGTTTTGAATTAAATAAAAACCAAGAATGTTAGAGCTTTGACTAAGATTTTACAAAATCACCAAGACCACAAGACCATCATGATCACCAGGACGGAATTTATGTCAGCAGTGTGCGCTCACAGCCCAGAAAGACAACCAAATCCTGGAATTTATGTCAGCAGTGTGTGCTCACAGCCCAGAAAGACAACCAAATCCTGGGCTGCAGTGATAGGACAAATAGTAATGGATGCAAATTGAAAGAGGGGAAATTTAGACTAGATATCAGGAAAAAGTTTTTTTACTGTGAGAGTGGTGAGACACTGGAACAGGTTGGCCAAGGAGATAGTGGATGCCCCAACCCTGGCAGTGTTCAAAGCCAGGTTGGATAAAGCCTTGAGCAAACTAGTCTAGTGGGAGGTGTCCTGCCCATGGCAGGGTGGGTGGGACTAGATGGTCTATAAGGTTCATTCCAACCCCTTAACATTCTATGAATCTATGAATCTATTTCCATGCCCTGCTATTAGCTTAAGGGTGTGTTACGTGTTGTGGATGGAATTTTTCTGGCAGGAATCAAGATGCCAATATACTACTACACTACAGAAAACTATGTTAAAAAATGATACATTACAGTCACACCCGGCATTGCAAAAGCAAAGAGAAGGCCTGAACCACAGCATACAAATATGTCATAGTACTGAAAAAGCTGCTGAAGCTTATAAATAACAAGACCTGGCTAATTCAAATGAAGAAAGCCATATTTTTAGCACTGGGAGGAATAGCCTGCAGAAGGAAAGGTAGCCCTAAGACCATGTTTAGTTTGGTCATGAAAAACCTTACCACTTGTCCTAGAGTACCATTCTCAATTCTCCAAGATTAAATATTAAAAACAATATAGTAAACCAGGCAATTGTAACAGATTTAATTCTGCTACATCTGATATGCCAAATATTGTTAAGTTTGTCCATGAGCTACCATTTAAGTTTCCAGAATTTTTGTACCTATAACATTACTTTTATATAGCAGTCATATCTTTAGCTTTTCTTTACTCCTAAGATCATATACTGGTGTCCAAATAATACAGAACCTACTAAGAAAGAGCATGGAGTCACACCCTGATCTGTGTTTAGCACTATGAAACACCAGAGTGACAGAAATACACCTAGGATATCACTGCTGATACTTTGCTCAACACAGAAACTTGAGAACAAGGAAGCCTAAACTGTTAGAAGCTAATGTCTGAGACTCTGGGGAACTGCAGATATGGAAAATGGAATGAAGAGTAGAACACTTTCTTTCAAAGAATCTCAAACACATCTGGTTGTAGCAACAGCAGTCAAAAGAGCTCTTGGCTCTTGCACAACCAGGTAAAAATCCAAACCTGCCCACAGGCAGCATTTACCACATATGGATTTAATGTGGGATTACAAGGCCTCTGATGTCCCTCCCACTTCAACCCTGGATCATAAAGTACACACAATCCCACGCCAAGTAATGTAGCTGTGATTGCATGGCTTTGTAGCAGCCACCTTTCCATGAGGATTGTACCTGGCTTTGGGATTCACATAACACTTTGCAAGTAACATGCACCAGTGTCAGGTTCAACATCCATTATTAGTGTGATTTGGGTCCTGGGATATGATATCCCTTCGTGAAAATAATTCTGTGTTTGCTGATGGTGGGAAGCAAAAAAACAGAGAGAGAAGTGGTAATAGAAAATACCTTAGAGACTCATTGAATGCACTCAGCAAACACCATTCTCAGACACAGAGATGTACTGGCAGACACAGAGCTATAAGTGGTTTTTGAGTAGTGAGTGTTTGGTGGAAATCTATGCAGAGGGTGACCTATGTTTTTGGAATCATTTCTACACAGGCGTGGCTGTAAGCTAGCCTGAGAAGCAGCTCAAGAGACCTTATAGGTATGACTGGTTTTGCTCCTCTGAAAGTAAAGTGTTTTCTGCAATAAGAATCATTTCTACAAGACATATTACAAATGACTGAAGCAAACACTGGAAGGGAATAAGAAAATTCTGCAACTTCTCATCCTTCTACTCCTGTGCCTTTTTCTGTACATGTGCAGCAAAACTGCACGTGTGTAAAGATCAAAGGGAGCACTGAAATGCATGAGGTTATCAAGGCATCCTACCAAGCAAAGCATTCTGCTGCACCCCCAGCGCTCACCAGGAAACGACCAGACAAGAAACAACACGTGACAAATTCATTAGATTGCTTAATGAACTGCTACGAAATGCTGAGGAGCTACAGCACCGAACAAGAGCCAAGGCAGAACAGCAGGGCTTGGAGGGATTTCTGAGTCCTAGGGAGTTCCAGAGCCACAGCAGTCCATCTGCAGGAGGTCACCTAAAAACCCGTCAGTTATTGACTATGTTAATCTATGCTGGGAGCTGCATCAGACCCTTGAGCAATCTCAGTTGAGAGACTATAGGTACCAGGGAATCCATCTTGTCTACACCTTAAAGCTGTCCTGTTTTGCCTCTCTATGTTTCAGATTCTGACCTGCTCTTACTGTGCCATTGGTTTACTAACTTGGTTGCTTCCTACCCCTCCTGTTAAAAGCCTATCATCTTATCAGTTGTTTAAAGTGGATTAAAAGATGCCTTGGATATAATATCAGTCTAGGCTTCTTGGTAGTTTCAATAATTTTTGTCTTCATGTATGGGAGACATTAAGGGAGACCCTTAAGAGCTGCAAGAAAATAGGAGGTGAAACACTTTGCTAAGGTAAAATTTTTTATTAAATTGGTTTCTCTAACACTCCTTGTTTCTAAAGAAAGTTTCACCCACCATGCTAAACAGTGTGCATTCCAGTGACAGCTATTTTACCCCACCCAATATTTTTGAGATGTGACTAGATCATCCTGGACGGGTGAAGAAAGAAAAGCCTGGGGCATGCTCTGCCATTAATTCTCTGCCAAGAGTTAATCCCTGTGGCATGGTGCATATGGCACTGGGACATGGTTTGCAACATCTGAATTTTTCAGACTTTTGCCTGCAGGTGAAACAGCTAGGCATTCAACCTGTGTGCCTTTCAGGGTACGTTACATTACTGCAAATTATATTTACATTCCTGCATCTCAATCAAGCCTTTCTTCTACATCCGCTGCGGAAGCTTTGCCAGCAAGTGTCACCCAACTGAATTGCTTTTAATTCCTGGGTCTGGCCTTAGAAGACACTACCCTCATTATCGTCTCCTGGATGCTCTATACCTTACATTTATCTTTGATTTTTGTCTGTCTTTATTCTGTTTAGAAAATAATAGGTTAGAAAGACTGGTCACCAGGATCATGCCATTCTGAACTGTTTTTTCTGCGCTACATCATAAGAAAGAAAAGAATAGGTGAGGGAGATGCCAAAGCAGTCAGTCACTTGTAAGTAGTAAAAATTACATGGTTTTGTACAGTGTTATTCAAAAGAGATGTCACACTTCTCAATTGTCCAGTGTTAGATCTGCTGGCTAGCAGGCTGAAAGGTCAGGGAACATGAAATAATAGAATAAGGGCACTAGAATAAGGAAAAGCATAATTATCTTTCTGCATTTCTCTGACTTTTGATCATTCTTTTACAAAATAGCAGGATAAAATAAGCTTGGATCATGTAAATAAACTCATGAAGAATGTGGTTGTATCACAAAAATTCTTCTTTTCCAAACCTTCTACAATGCATCAATATTAGGTGCACGCCACCAGAAAAATCAATCTGTTAATTACAGATTTTAAATAAACCAGGACAACGTATTTCTGATTAGAACTTGATATGGTTTTGTTGAAAGTGGTGTTCTCCCACAGCTGGTGTGGGAAAGATCCTTGACATGATACCTGCTGTTTTCTCCTGCCTGGCTGGCTGGGCAGCCTTATGCCAATTACTTTCTTTGCCTGAGACTTTGCTTCCCAACTTTTAATAATGTCCAGAAATAATCTTAGAAAAATATTGCAACTATGCTTCATCCATGTCAACAAATATCAAACTTAATATCAGCTGAATCAAGGCTGATTCAGGCTTTTCTCTAGAAAAAAAAAATAAAAAATCTGAGACCTGAATGCTTTTTCAAACCCAACCTTGTCAAATTGCTTACAAGGATAGAATATATTTTTCTTAGTAAGTTCTCTTAAATTTACTTGAGTTTTTTAAAAGAAAGCCTCTGTGTCTGAAGCAAAATTCTTTATTTCATCCCATTTTCCCCCTGCAGAATCCTCAGTGAATCAAACAATAAGGATAACTAATTCTGAGCCAGTTTCAACATAAATCCAGTTCAGACAAAACACTTAAGTATGTGCTCAACTTTAGTGAGACTTGATTTTAATGAAATTTAGTAGATTCTAAAAGCTTAGCATGTACTTTCGTGGTTTGATGAAAGAGACTAATGTAGCCCCTGGCTGACTGCTCCATTGTCATTTAGACTGCTATTAAAAACAAACACTTTCTTTGTGTTGGATGGTTTCTTTTCACATTGAATCCAGCATGATTTATTAATAAATAGCTATGGATTTTTGTGTTGGGTTTTTTTAAAATCTTTTCTCTTACATTTCTAGTTCTCTACTGTCCCAGGATATCTTTTTTTTTTGCCCGTTTTCCCATTGCTTATTTTCTCTTATGATTTTCTGAATGGAATAATTATTGTTCCTTCTTCAGTTTTCTTCTCTCTCCTCCTTTCATTCTATTACCAAAACACTTTTCTATTTTTGTGTTTCTTTTGCCTGTATACTGTGTGTAACCTCTTCCTGTTAGAGAAGGCAGGAGTGAATAGGGTCCCCAGGAAAGGAAAACAGAAGCAATGTAAAGGGAGTCTCGGTAAGCTCATCAGAAATGCTGGACTCCAGCAAGAACAGAAGTTCTGCTGA
>NW_008689680.1:54552-75547 GCF_000695815.1 Acanthisitta chloris
CACTCCAGTCCTGCAGTGAGAGAAGGCAGGTTTTGCTGACTTCCTTGCAGAGCTGGCGTGCACTAGCATGTCTCATGCGGGACAGAGCACAGGGAGGAATACAACACTGTATGCTACACACTGACCCCTGAATAGGAACAGTGACCCTTATCTGCCTATGCAATGCACTGGAAGATCAATGTGATATGCAAGGACTTGCTTATCAGTTATGATTATTTATATTATTCACCTAAGTAATGCTGGCTGGGCCTGTGGGGCTGCACTTGCCTGCTGAAGATGTCAGTAAGATGATACCACATACCCATGACATACAGCCAGTACCAGCAAGCAGCAATACCAAAGCAGTAGCACGCAAGCATTCAGCATTGCTCCCTCCTATTGCTCCACCTGCCCTGCTCAGGGATGCATCATATTATTTATAAATTTGTTTGAAGCAAACTTTCCATGATAATTTGTAAAAGATGGAGAGGACAAGCGTAAACATTTTTTCAATAATCCCACTCATATTATTTACAGAATTCATCTTGAACCCTACAGATACAGTTTTCTGCTCTGTAACATATGAAGATGATGGAAATCACCATCCAGACTCAAATCGGGAGTCCATCTGCTAGAAGAGCCTGCCTCTAGCAGTGATACTTGCTTCAAAAATGTTGTGCTATTATCATTATAATTATAGTGCTAACGTTTTACAAGGAACATGCCCTAGCTCCACTAGCTAGCAGTTGGTTAATGTCCTAAGCAAACAATTTTGTGAAAAACAGACTTAATCTTATAAAAGTCAGGCCTAGAATAAAAAAAATCAAACACCTTAACTTCTTTCAAGCTAATTTCTCTCCATGACTGAGATACCAACATTCCTGTAAACCAAATATAATATCCCTGAGTGATATTCCCCATTTGGAAATTCCCTGTCACTCTTCTCAGCTTGATACAACGACCTAAGATATCACAATCTCACCTGCGATTTTTTATTGCATCACCATTGGAGGTCATCAGGAGTTTCAAAGAGTCATCGGAATCTTGAACTTTCACATTAGCTTTTTCCTGTAAATTCTGGCAGTTCAGCTTGAACTGCTGTGATGATGAGATTAACCAAATCAGCTAGATTTGGCACTGAAGAAGACCAGGGAGCATGGCCCTTGCTGGGTACATGGCCCAGGTGATGAGCACGCTGTTTTAAGAATAACACCTCAAACTGCTACAACTAGATCCAGAGGAACACATCTAATAGTGCTCGTGTGGGTTTCTTTTGACTAGATTTATCTCAACAGATCTATTGTCATGGTCTTAAACCAGAAAAAGGCTAGGAATTGTATTTTTCTCACTTCCAGATTTATTTAGCTGGTGAATTTAGTATTGCATCTGAGTCTACTTCCATGCTCATCAAGAAGTTTCATATGATTTCGCTAATAACTAAGGCATTTTTCAGTGTGAATAAAGACAGAAGAAGTGAGGTGAAGTTAGGGACAAGCAAAGCTATTCAGCTTCCAAAACAATCTGTATTCAGAGCAAAGTACTTCATTCATTCTTATAATTGCACAAAAATAGAACTCATAAAAGTGCACGTGTTAATTTTCTTTCAGCACACAACACCTTATGTTCTTGAAACAGCATATGATGGAAAATTATCATTCTTTCCGGCAAAGCTCCTCTCTGAAATAAAGCAGGAAATCCCAGGCTTGTCTTAAATAGTTTAATCACTAGGCTTTGTGTTCTCTGCCTTTCTAAATAGAGCCTTTCCCCCTTGTGTTAGACACTACAACATCTTTTTTCCCAGTCTATAATTTAAGAATGATTGGTGAGGGATACCAGAGTTTCAGGGCAGGACAGATGACCTCATCCTCTGCATCACTTCTATATCCAGCACAGAGAGCTCCCAGCAGCTTAGGAATAGAAGCAAATACAGGGTTTGTATCATGGATAGAGCTGAAGTGTGTCCTGCTTTATTGCACAAACTGGCATGGTACATATGACTTAAATGTCTTCAGCTGGAAAGGGAGCCTGGATGCTGGAGTATCAGCTGTCCCCCCAGACCGTGGGATCGCCCACTATAGACCTAGGGGCAGGGAGGGAGCTCGTGACCAGTGAGGAAAATACTAATATCAGAGCCACTGGAAGAGACTCGAAAGCTTTCATGGTCTTCATGGCCCTTTTTGCCACACTGTCCAGAAATCTGAAGACACTGTGGCCACCCACTTCCTCTGTGCACCCCTAAGAAGCACAGCCAAGTCAATTGACCACAATGCGGCAACATCTCAATAACACAGTTCTCTTTTAGATATTATTTTTAATTGACTTCCCCCTTAATCCTTTTTGAAGGTGATCTTTCTGAGACAGAACAACACCCGGGGTCACCCCCGGGGGTCAAAATCCAGGGAGCCCCAGCCACCTCACCTGCCTGCCAACTCTGCAGCTGTATGTGTTTCATCTCCGGGACGACGGTGTGACTTTTGGAAGCTCCATGCCTCATTTAGCCCTGGTAATGGCCTAACTGGGTTGGAAAAATGCAGGAGGCAGGAGCGTGATAAAGAAACAGCTCTGCTATGCTTATTTAAGCAAATGGGAAAAGAGAAGAAAAAAAAAAGAGGAGAGGGGGAGAGGGAGAAAGGGGAGAGAGAGGGGAGAGAGAGGGGAGAGAGAGAGGGAGAGAGAGAGGGAAAGAAGCCCACCAAATCCATATTTTCTACCTTGACTAGATATTTATGTGTGTATCTTTTTTTTAATGTGGCATTATGCTAACTGGTTGTGCTGCTGTCAGAATTAATGTGTCAAAGGAACAAGTATCAGGAGAGAGTCAGACTTGGATAAGTGCTTCCACTTCTAGTAATGTTTTCCATAGGAGTCAGTCCCCCACCCCCAGGGCTTCACTCCATTCCTGCAAGGTTCTGAGTACGGGTGCTTTCGTTATCTGCGTGGGAGGGGAAAGCGAGTGGGAGAAAAGGTGTGTGAGAGGAAAGGCAAGTGACAAGTGTGACTCTTTCCAGAACAGCAATGGAAGGAGCTCATGCCATTAACCAAATGTTCATTCACCATTTTTCAGCCATAATTTCCCCTTCCCTGGGAGGAATCTTGCTACCTATTTAAAGAATACCATCCTATCTTCTCTTGAGGTACTCCCATATTTTTTCCTGGCACCCTATAAACTGCCCAAGGAATGAAATGCTACCCCTGCAATTGGGAAATCTCAGGAAAAAACCGGAGGGAGGCAATACAGACCATTTATAAAAGTTTCAAAAGGTAAGGAAACTTCATTTAGAGATCTGCTCTCCAGCAACAAGAGTGCAAGACCAGGGGATGAACCAGATTCCCCTTCATGGAAAGTGATAAACCAAAAGTGCACTTCATAGGACAGCCTTCCCTTCTGATGGTCCTTTTCTCATGTGCTCTATCCCCAACAAGATCCTAGCTATTTAACTGACTTTTCCCCCCTCCCTTTTCTCTCTGAGGGAGAGTCCTATATTATCTCAGAGTGGAGCCTCCTTAAGCTGGAGCCAAAACTGCTCATCACCTTGAAGTTACAGAAGTGCTCTATACTTGCCATTGTGTAAAGGACAACCTATATTCATTTTAGCTCTCTGCCCTGGGGACTGGTACAAAATATCCTGTGCTTTGTTCAGTCTAGTATTAAAACTTCCAAGAATAGATATTTGGCTGACAAAACTTCCAGGGGACTCTGCTGTAAATCAGAGCACATCCTCACTGGTGACATTTTAAAAATCTGATTGGGTTCTGGTGCTCTTATTTACAGCACAGCCCTCCAAATATTTCCACTAGCAGTACAGCAGGGGCGGCAACCAGCATGGAGCAAGCACAAGCAGCCAGTGAAAGGGAAAAAAAATCAAGGATTTTCAGGCAATCCCTTATGCTTCCCTTGGGAAACTCATAGGAATTGTTCCTAATAACTTTTTACTCACACTTCCTGCCCACGTCTTATTACAATTTTCTTGCTAACTTGAAATAAACCATGTCATGGGGGATATGCTGTACCTGTCAAGTGGCCAGTAACAAAATGATGGTTAAGTTTCCTAGGGCTCTAGTGGTAACATAAAAATTTCCCTGTGGAAGCTCAAACAGCTCAGCCACAGAATTGTTTCTGATGGACTGGAAGTTGTAAGTGCTTGCCTTGATCTGGCAATTGCTTAGGTACCAGTACCAGTGATGTGGTTACGATCAGGATATGTAAGCCAGAATGTGGCATCAGCCAATAAGGGCTGGTTCCACAGTGTTGGCTTGGAGTTTTGAACAGGACAAACTTTGAAACTTTGGAACAATCATCATTCCCATTGGCTGGTAGTATAAAAATCAAATGGGAAATGTAAATTAAAGTGTTAAGCCTATCCAATTCAATGGGCCAAAAATGTACTTCTAAGCACAAAAATATTTGCTCTAAACCAGAAGCTATCTGGAATAAAAAATAGCAATAAAAATACTAAAAATCACTTACATGTAGCATGGAAGAAAGGGGAAAGTAAAAGTGAGCAACAAATTCTAAGATACAGGGAACTTAGGAAAGAAGTTTATAAAATAAAGGTACTAATAGTTAACAGAGGTAAAGAGACAACAAAGATATTTTTATAAATATAAAACGTGCTTGAGACTGGCCATGAGCCCATTGCCAGATGCAGGTGATAAAACTAAATGACAATCCAAAAAAAGGCGGAAATCTCCAATAAACACTTTGTCCTTCGCACATTGTTTTGTCCTTGGAATGAAGCTGTAGAATGTATCATCCCATATTACGTCAGCCCAACAAAATTCACTGTAGGTAATAAAAGGAGATGTGAGATGAGATCTGCTAAAATTAAATGTTTTCAAATCAACAGGCCTGGAGTCTTACATAAACTAAATGAGGAGTTCTCCGAATCACTAGTGTTGATACTGAACAACTCATGGAAAAATGGGAAAATTTCAAAGGGTCAGAGAACTGCAAGTTTATCTAGTTATTAAATAACTACTAAAGAAGGAAGGCCCAGGAAATTACAGGCACTGTACCCCAATATGAATCTGGATACAATAATGAAATAAGTGAAGTCATCATTCTTTCTAAAAATCGGTGAGGCTGAAATATGATTAATCTAAACCATTTTTTTTTTTTAGAAAAACACTGGGTTTTTTTAATGAAATGACTTGATGAAGGCAACTATATAGACGACAACATGGACTTCTCCAAGGCATATGCCAGATCACTCTAAAAATTGCAATTAATAGATTCAAAACTAGTTTATAAAAAGATCTCAAAGGTTTTTTTAAGGGATGATATCAATGAGAGGAGTAATATCTAGAGACATTACTCAGAGACCAATCTCATCCTGAAAGTATTCCATATATTTTAATCAGTCCTCTAGGTCATAAAATGAAACAATGTTTGTTAAAAGCTGAGATGAACACAAAAGCTTGCAGTGAAGAAGACAATTTTAACATATGAATGATCTCTAACATTGGAATATACAAAACTACAGCTCTCCCCTGGGCACCAGTGGTTTACTGTGCTGTGCTCACCGTATTAATATGTTTATTGAAATGAACTCTCTAACTAAATCTCATGTTTTAAGGCTTCTGTGGACAGCCTGCAGGAGGGAGAGGACAGTTCTTTCTTCTGATGCCCAATTTACCCACATACTCCAGGATGCTTGAAGGAAGACAAAGCTTCACTGATTGGCAGCAGCTACACTGGGACCCTGAAAAAGTTGCACCAGTGTCCGGCTAGGACACGAAGGATCTTTTTTTTCTTAAGTGCATGTGTTGGTCTATCTTGCTCACATGCTGAGGGTCAAATTTAAAGTCAGATATGGAATTAGGAAGGAATTTTCCATCCCACAAAGACTGGCGAGAATCCCAAGTGCAGCTAACTCACTGTTTTCTCTTCTTATCTCCCCAGACTTGCAGATGGAGAAGCAGACAACAAACTTAAATTCAGAAATTTGATAGATTTACAAGACCTTAAAAAAAAAAAAACCCTGACATATTTCTTCAGGGGATGCAATCACTGCATGGCTTGAAGAGGCTTGTTTCTTCTGAGTAAATGTGGGTAGAGGAAGGGCATATGTGCTGTTGTATGTCCCACGACAGTTTTACTGCAAGCTCCTTGGCACAGAACTCAAGCCTCAGGGCATAACGAAAGCCAGCATATATGGAGGGTGCTATAAATGCATCAGTGTCATAAAATGAGAACAATATAACACTGAATTTTGCTGCAAGTTATCTAAACTGTGGTTGTTGAGGAATTCATTCACTTAGCAGAGTTGTGGTGCTTCAGCTGTTTAGGCAGTCCTCTTGGAGTCTACCAAAAAAAAAAAAAAAAAGACCAGAAAAACAGCTAAAAAGTAGCCACTAGTTATAACTATTGTAACTAGTACCAGTGCTGACATATCATCTTACTGACAAGGGAAGTGTTTCCTATAGCGTCAGCACAGTAAAAGTTGAAGTCTAGGTCACATGTATACTTGTCTCCAGCATAAACAAAAAACCCTTATAAGTTTCAGATCCAGAGCCCTTTCCCTGTGGGTACTACGGTAGTGAAGCAGAACAAGGCTTGATGTTCAGATAGCAGGCTAAACCTGCAGTGTTAGCAATGGTGCACACTTTGTTTTGACTTACAAACTGAATAGAGCAAAGACAAAGCCTTCAAAGGAGAGTAAATATAGATGAACAAGAGGTCATTTCATCGATAGCTCACTTTTATGAGAGCTACCCACACTAACAAGGAGCAGTGCAAACACTGAACCTGGAAACACATTCTCAAACCCCCTTGAGGTTTCTCACTAAAGTGATGTCTGACTTTCTCCTCTTTTTGACTACAGATTCAGCACTTAAAACGTGCCCTTGCTAACTCTAAATCTACCAGATCTGTAGCCAGCTAAAAGAACAAATATGATAGAAAGTGAAAGGGAATACTCTTAAAATTAATCTATGATCGGATTTCCCTTCACACTATTAAAAGGACAGACCTAAGGTGCACTGCAGAAATGCACTTGAGCAAATCTGGATTTCTGTGAACTATAAAACTCTATGAAAATAGCAGCCCAGCAGAAAAGGAAGTACCACCACAATGGTCAAAGCAACAAATATTAACAAACTGACTGGGAGCAGTGAATTTGAATAAAATTCTTCAACTCTTTTGTTGTTGTCTACCTTGATTACATAGGATAACATTTTTAAAGAGCCTTGCTAAAGACTCAGCGAAATCACCTTTCCAAATTACAAAATGTCAAGGCAGACTGCTCCTAGAACTTCATAAGACAGCATATCCACCTCTCTTGCTATTCACAAAGCTGAAGGAAACAAATACAAACAAAACAAAGCATCCCACTATTGGTCCTTCTGCATGGAACCAAGGAGAGCACAAAACTAATATTAGCATTTGTAACCTCTTTCTGAGCTCAACCCAGTTGCAATGAAAACACTGGTAAGAAAGCAGTAGTAGAAGGCACTTCAGTAAACAACATCAGTAAGATTTTCAGTGCTCACTGTGTATGCCTAATTTCTTGCCAGCTTAATTTCTTCCTCAGTCATTTACTTCTTGCGCAATGTTGAATGCGGCAAAAGAAATCTCTGCTTCCCTAGCCAGTAACTAGGTAACAATTAACTTTGACCTCTTCTGTGGAGGATGGAGGATGATGAGGCTGAATAATTGTTCCTCAGCAAAATAAAAGAACAGCATATCATTATACATATAAAATTATGATAATGACACTGCATTCTCCTCTCGTAGCTTCCCTCCAAGGATTCAAGACTTCCTAACAAACACTGAATTAATCCCTGCCACCACACACTTGGAAGACAAATTATACTTTGCTGAAATTTATTTGCAAGTGAGAGAATGCAATGAACGCCTAATGCCTATACACCTAATTAAAAAAAATGCTTTCATGATTTTATTTGTAAATGTTTATTTAATTTCCTCAAATTGAAACTGGGAAAAGTATACTATTTCATGCCAGTCTCTCTCCACCCCTTCAGCTCTCTGAAGCCTTCCAACATTGCGCCTGTAAAGTCAATTTCTGTGTCTGGAGGCCCAGCACTAATAGCTCTGTCTGGAACATCAGTATCTAGGGACCATGTCTTCAGAGTTTAGAGGACGCAAGCAAAGAGCTTTCTGGAGAAACAGAAAAAATCTACTACTTATTTTAGAGAGAGATTATTAAGAGGGGACAATTATAACAACATATCGTTTTTGCTATCAGCATCCCAGTATTACAGTATGCACCAAAATTTAGGTAGACAGAAAAAAAAAAAAAGGATTCACACCTCTATATAAATTGCCCAAGTTCTCTCTCCAACAGGAATCATCACTGCTTGTTTCAGAATAAGATACAGTGAGATGGAGTAATTAACCTTGCACCTCAGGTCCCATTGTCATCTCCAACACTTATGAGCTGTTCAAGCACTGATGCAAAAGGACTTCATATTTCTACCAGTAAGTGTCATCATTAGCAATAAATATACTGCTATGACTATGCATCATTACATTTAAAAAAACCAAAACATTTTTGCAAGTAAGTAAATTTTCTCTTGCGTTTAAATTTGTCACTGACTGATATATATATCCAGGATGTTTTTAAAAACCCACACCAATTTTCTGTTTGTCCTCACTGAAGGACACAGTTGGGTAAGTTTCCCAAACATAACTGTGCATGCATTAAGATCATCGGGAAGAATCAGTGCTCCAACTGTACTTAGGAGACAAAAAAAAGAGGATTGCTCTGCTGAAATCCAGAAACCCAAGTGCAACCATGCCTTTCCCTTTTTCAAAAGTGAGCCATTTTTCACTGAATTGTCCTTATCATGTGTGTATGTCATCATATCTTCTCTCAAGAACCATGACTCAGACACCACTATTGTTCTTATTTTTGTATTTGCGTGATTTCTGAATTTATAAACATATGTTTATATTCAGGTATTTAATGTATCTTTGTATTTAGAAAAACAGAAACCCAGCAGTGTGTCTTTGTCTGTCTGTCAGTCTGCTGTTCCTGGCTTTGGCCTTCCTAGTAAAACTATCAGCTTTGCTGTATCTTCTGGGATCTAGCCATGTTGAATAAAGTTTGCATCATGTCAGCCCAGCAAAAATAAGCAAACTATTCTTTACTCACAGCTTTAAAACAACACAGTCTTTAGGGAAGAAAATCTGATGTCTTAATTGCAACCTTAATTTGGATACAGGTTCCAAACCAGTATGGTTACACAGGTGCACCACCTTAAGAAGTTCAGGCCTTGAGACAGGCATCTGTTTAAGCACTATTGACTGCTGCCTTTGACAAATGTTGAAACAGATCAATCACTGTAGTTAGATCAGCTGTCCCTAAGCCAGAGTGTCTTACACAGACATGTAAATATAGAGACCAATAAATACAGACACCAATAAATACAGATCTATTTCTGATACACCTCCAGCAGAACACACTGCTGAAAAAAGACAGCTACAATGACTGATAATAAGAAATGAAGAAACTACCTGAAAGTAAGAACTTTTCCAATATAACTTATATATGCTTCCAAGATTTGATTTGCGTAATTTCACTCTCTGTGTCAAATCCCACCCTCATTTCTCCTTCACAGCAGTATAATCCAAAACATTCTCAGTCTCCCTCTTCCCCATTCACACGGAACCACAAGAACCTGCAGTTTTGTTTGCGAGCACACTGGCAGTCTGCTCAGACACCTGGCTCAGGTCTCAAAAGCTGAGCTTTTAACTTGGGCTGAAGAACACATCTCTCACCTGCAGAGCATGAAGCTCCAAACATGCTCTGCCACTTGTCAAACCACACAGCAAGAGGATTGACTCAAACTCACCAACGTGGGGAAGGTGTGACAACAGGAAATGTAGGGGCATTTCAGAACCTGCTTTCCATTTTACCAATATTCAACTTGCAATTATGTGATTACTTCTGCATGATTAAATCACCCTGTAGCCAGGGAGCAGGAGCTTTTCTTCAAATCACAGCTGAACCTGAATGATTACTTTGCTATTTTGTTTAAATGAGCTGAAATAACTTCAGTCATGGCAGCACATGAACTAGAGCTGAAGAAATAATTAGCTCAGCTCCACAACATGAGCTCAAGTCATTTTTTAGTTTTTTTTGTCTCAGTATAGAATGAATGAGAATGATCTTCTGATTTTTCAACTAGCTGAGATTCACTTTATCAAGCAATCCACATTTACACAGTCATAGAGTGTTCCTAGAATAATATCATGTCAGGCAGCGGTATTGTATATGTATCAGTGTAGAGTCTCTGAACATGCAGAATATTTCAAAGACATGGTGCAAGAAGATAGTGTAAGAAGGATTGTTCTGTTAGCAATCAGCAGGAGAATCACAAGATCCTTTCTGTTTCTTTGGTCAGGTGGGAAAAACCTTTTTTTTTTAAAAATTGCATTACTCACTGGATATTGAGTACGAGTTGCGATAAGGTTTTCAATTTGATATAGTTATGGATATTGTTCACAGTGAGGACGTCTGTATATTTTTATATGTAATTATTACTCTAAACCATTTAAGTCGCACTGTAAACATGCACAGTGTTAAACAGATGTCAGGCCTGCAGTGGGCTTTACAAACTAAACAGTGAAAGAGGAGGTTCTTTTTTTGCCACTGTTTGTGCAGATAAGGATTTTATTGCTTTATTAATAAAAAATAAAGCTAGCAGAAAGCAATTAATCTATGGCACCTGTTACTACCCATAGCTTAAACATTTGACTGAGAAGAGACTACGTGCTGCAATGAACAATTACACGTAAATAAATGTTGCTGTACAAGTCATGCCCAGGTTCTCCAAGCTGTTCTTGGCATAAGACCAACAAAGGTGAAACAAAATAGCTTTGTGTCATCTTTGCAGTTGACCAAATACAGTTAGAAACAGGGACGCCAGTCCCAGCCCTACATGTCACAGGGTAGCTAAAGGACTGCTCTGTACATCACCCACTTGCCTGTGGTTCCAACTGGGTATTTCATAACTGAGGACCACTGGGAGAAGGTGAACTTTAATTCTCACAGGCATTTTCCCCAAGTACAGGAAACATTAAGGGAGCTGGTCAGTCCCAAGGAAGTAGGTTTCTGAATTTTAGAAACATATCAATTAAAAAACTGTACTCCATTGTCTTTTTGGATGAAACAATGCCATAATATTAAGAGAAGAGCTCTCAGATTTAAAGTGGACAAAGTACACAGGGAAATCAGAGATACTATACAGGCAAAGACAGGCAGACTGTACAGGCGAGGCAACTGAGAGCAGCTCTGACGAGGACAACTTGGGGATTTGTTGGATGAGAAGGTTGACATGACCCAGCAATGTGCACTTGCAGCCCAGAAAGTCAACCATATCCTGGCTGGCCAGCAGGTCAGGGGATGTCATCCTCCCCCTCTACTCCACTTTCATGAGACCCATCCAGCTCCTGTGCTCCCCAGAAAGAAGCCTGGAGAAGAGAATTCTGAGGGGAGACCACATAGCAGCCTTCCAGTGAAAAGGGGGCTACAAAAAAGCTGGAGAGGGACTTTTTACAAGGGGATGTAGTCACAGGACAAGGGCAAATGGCTTTAAACTGAAAGAAGTTTAGACTAGGTATTAGGAAGAAATTCTTTACTGTGAGGGTAGTGAGACCCTGGAACTGGATGCCCAAAGAAGTTGTGGATGCCCCATCCCAGGAAGTGTTCACCGTCAGGCTGGATGTGGCTTTGAGCAACCTGGTCTAGTGGAAGTTGACCCTCTCCACGGTAGGAATGTTGGAACTAGATGACCTTTAAGGTCCCTTCCAACCCAAGCCATTCTATGATCCCACAGGTCACTCTGTTCAGTTTTGATCAGCCCCCAGATGAGATCCATCTAACCCCACTGCCAGCTGTATTAGTGAAACCATGTTCCCTTAATTAAGAGGTATAGATCTCATAAACCCTTTCCCCAACAGGATGCTCACCTAAAAATACTTCATTTAGGAGGAAATGTGCATTGTTAGGTACACAGCAGCACTCCTGCATTACATGCTTAACTAAGAATTATTAACTAAGAATTATCTTTCCTTCTTTGTTGCATTGTTACCTGAACAATTTTTATGGTTGCTTTTCTTCTGAAGAAGGTGGCCTAATACTAGTGTAAGCATCATAGAGACACATTAGCTGGCAATTCCAGGCTAAAGCCAGAGACAAATATAAAAAGAAGAAACTTAAATGCATGAATCCCAGAGAGAAACAAAACATTTAGGCTTTTAAATGTTTCATATGCTCATCAAAAATTCCCCCTTTTAATTTCTGGGCCTGGAAATCAGATCATTTTTCAAACTTGAATGCAAGTTGCCACCTAAACCCATATTTAGATCAGTGACTTGAAGCATAATATGAATATAAGTACCCAACAATAGAAATCTGAACCTGAAAATTATAGCTGGGTATTTTTTCTACTTTAATAATCCTTGATACAAAATTGGAACCCATTATGCTCTAATTAGACATTTTTAAAAGCTCTTTCAGAGCTTTTTCATCTTTGGATGAAAGACAGTATCTGGTTGCCAAGCTGTTGTCAACTGTTTTTACTGTCTGGAATTGTATGTTCAAATCCTGACTCCAACAAGCCAACCTTTCTTAGTTCTGAGACAGCTATTTCAATGTGCTCTGATTTACTACAAGCAGAGCTTTCAAATGAGGCCATATAATGCAGGGCTGTTACAAGCAGTGCCTACAAAACCAAAATCTTAATATTCCCCATGTGCTGAGTTCAAGTATATTCTTTATAATTTACAAGATGTTATTGTTTTTAATGGCCATCCTTCCAAACTTACCTGCCAGTCTGCAGGTTGCTAACAGCAACAGCAAATTGTCAGAACAAAGTGCACCCTCAGTATCACCTACACTCTTCTGTATGCCCTGGGTAGTTCACACAACTGTCAACAATTCTTGGCTACTCGTCAGTAATTCTCTGAGCAATGTACACGAAGAGAGAGGATATAAATTGTTGTGTGAGCTCTGCCAGTTTTGCAAGGGAATTGAAACTACAACACCAAGATTTGTTTTAGTCTTTAGTAACTGCAGCTATCACCTTGATAAATATTGCAACAGATGTATTGAATAAGAAAACGAGACTACTACAAATCCCCTTCCAGAATAAGATTTCACTTTAAAAACTTCAAACATTAACAATATTATGGCATTGCTTATAGTAAAGATATTTTGACAAAATGATAAAACTTTCAGGAAAAATAAGTAATTTCAGAACAAGTTATTTACATTATTTTGATATTACAGTGGCATTAAAATCTGTTCCCCAATAATAATCGTTGTCAATGGTCCCTTCTCGCAGAATGTCATTGGGATATCCAATGTTATTTGCCAGCCACTATCACCACCCTAAAGATGTTAAAAATATCATCACATGCAGCTATAACTAGCAATAATCCCCACCTAGAATCATGGAAATTAAGTGCTATGCTTCTGTGTCATTGACAGGCAATGTCTATCTCTACAAATAACATTTTGATGTACAATGCAAGAAATAAGTTACTAGGAGAGAAAGAAGCCAGACATTACATAGGAAAAGCATTTCATCCTCATACTACATCAAATCCTCATACAACAACAAACGAAGAGCACTTAGTCTCACTACCCTTTGTTTCACCTCACTGACCCTGTTCACTCATTTAAACAGCCACACAAGGGACGATGTTCTCCCTGCATTTCCCTTAGGCAGGTCTGCAAAAGCGCAGACAGTGCCAGATCTGTGTTTGCCTCAAGTCCCACCCCACCACTGCCTCTTGTCAGGTCTCCACATATGCTCCAGACCCTCTCACTACTGCCAGCTTCAGTGTTAACATCTCTCATCACACTGTGCTGCCAGCCACCTCATCTGGTGCTGATGAAATAACATCAGACGTGTCCTACTTCAGCTAGAGTAACTCCAGTAATGGCTAGATACAGGCCCCTACCTTAATGTCTCCACCTCTGTCTATCACTGCACACAGGAAGTTCAACAAGGAGAACCACCGCACTTCTCTCCATGCTGTTCAGTTATGTCAGTCACCAAAACACGTGGATATTTCTGGTTGTACTGAGCTCCCTGTCATTGTGCCTTGTGTCCAATTTTTCTTGTCCTTCGTAAAATATTTCAGTGCCTTAACTGAAAACTGAAACTGACTCTATGGAAGTAGTGAAAATAACTACATCAAAACAATTACCAAAAACTTAACCTGCTTCATTCTGGCTATTTCCAATATATGGTGACAGATCCAGTCTATGTCAGATCTCAGACACAGTTACTGATGGATCCATGGTCAGAGCACAAACTCAGCAAGAATGTACAACCTATGACTCTGGTGATCAGGTACCATGTGGTTTCATTTGAACGTCAGTTTTCAGTTTAAGCTAAACTCTTATATCTTTTCATGGCTGTGAACTAAAACTCCAATGCATAAGTACAATAAAACAAACACAGCAAATGCTGTAGAAGCTCCAGAAGAGAAAGGGATTGCAATTATTAACACTCTAAGTTCTTGAGATAATCATCACCCTTTTTAGGCACAGAGATTTTTCCACCCTCAGAAGAGTTGTCCAGCTTCTACTTAAGCCGGAGGGTAGAGATCTCATCTCTGCAAGCCAGCACTTGACACTGTACCTCCTGCACCACTTAACTGAGAGACACTGCTCAAATATCTCAACTGAAAACTCCCAGGCAGAATATTCAAAGTACATGATCTGATCTAACTATGGAGGAGTGAGGGGTAAACACCTGTTTTTAAGATTGAGCAGAACTTTCTAATTGCCTGATGCTTTAAAAGGCTCAGGTATGAAAATGCCCATGAAAATGGACATGACATATCAGAGACCTTTAACTACACAAACACTGCTTCCTGATAAATGAAAGCAGCAGTAACTGTACCTTATCTAGCTGCTGAAATCACTCAACCTGACTATCTGTGAAGTAAAAAAAGCATGATATGTTATCAATATGTTTAAGTCAGAAGTCTAAATCATATCAAGAATTCATGTTTACACATTCATATATACATTCACACACCACTGGTGATATTAATGTTTATGCTTTAGACAAGGGTATCATATGGAGTAATGTATTTAAGGGACATTGTGGTGCATCAGGTGGACCCTACATCTGTCATTTAGAAACCAGACTTTTATATTCAGTTTGTCATTCATTAACTGGATCCAGACCCTTCAATCTCTAATATATAAAACAGGAAAATTACAGTCACATCCCTAAGGGAAGATAAGAACTGTAGGCACGTTCCCTGAAATAATAAACATGGGCAGCAGAAGATTTAGTATTACAGCTTGGTTTATAAATCTGTGAATTTTCCCTAGACTGAAGGCCACTGAATGGAAGAAATTCATCAGCAGAGTATGACACGTAATAATTTGTGCAAGAATATGACAGTCTTGCAAAATATATGGCTATGCAGAAAACATCGGTGGGACTTCCATGTGGCATAGATTAGTTGTTCTTTGAGCAGACTGTTGTCTTTCCAACACAAAGTTCCTGCAAGAAACTACCTTCATGACTTGAAATACTTAGAAAATACTCCTGTAGAAAGAATGGCATCTGAACAGCTGCAATGCTGCATGGTGAAGAGTGTACTGCTTGCTCTAGACTAGGTACAGTTCAGTTAAATTTCTCCTCAAAGGCTAAATGCAAAACATGTTCTAAAATGAAACAATGAGGGATCTGAAAACCGGATTGATGCTGCAGGGCTTGGACAGCTGGCTTGCTCAAGGTTAGGCAGAAGGTCTTAATGAGTACCAACCATGATATATTCATAACATTTAAAACCACATACAGCTAAACTGGCCGTCTCAAAAGCAGCTACCATCAGAGACTGAGTATAGTACACATGGACCCACTCAGTCACAGCTTCCCAGAACAGGGTTTCAAGCAGCACCAAAGAAGTGAGCAGAAATATGTGCTGTGTGTGACAAAGACAGCAGTGAGGTGAAAGACAGAAGAAGATGGGAATAAGGAGGCAATCCCTGCCACAAGCATCAACTATTGTGGCACTAATCTAGACATATAAACTTGCCTACACCGTGCCTCGCTAGAATATCAGAGGTAACTGCAACAGTCTGGCAGATGGGACACAGGATGTCCAAGAGATCCTTGTCCTTCTGGGGCACAGCAGTTGCAGGCTAGGTGCCATACTCTGTGCACCTGAAATGGTACTCACTGAGAATTTTAAAGCTACCTGAACGTAGAGGCAAACAAAATTGTCTGCTACCTCAGTCCCAGATCTCTAAATTGACTGACGAACCCCATCACTACCAGACCTCCGTGTCTGCCTCGCCTTGTCTCTGTGGAGCTTTGTGCAATGGACCATATGAACACAGCAGCGAGTGGATGCTTCTAGGGAGCTCCTGAGTTTGTTGAACACTTTGACGCTAACAGCCAGATCTGTTGCGCATATATTGAAACAATCAGTCTGCTCCCAGCCCCTCCTGATGCTTCCAGTTGGTACTAGATGATTCAGGAGCAATGGGCCTAGAGGAAATCCCCCCGTAATATTGCATTCCTCCAACAGTTTCTCTT
This sequence comes from Acanthisitta chloris, assembly GCF_000695815.1. Taxonomy (NCBI): domain Eukaryota; kingdom Metazoa; phylum Chordata; class Aves; order Passeriformes; family Acanthisittidae; genus Acanthisitta; species Acanthisitta chloris. The sequence continues at coordinate 71,071 of NW_008689680.1, forward strand.
CAGTGATGCGTCTTTACACACGCAGTTCTCAAACAAAGAAGCTTCATGAGCAAATGCTTAATTAATGGTGCCAAGCCATGGGTGAGCCAGAGGGTAGAAAAACAGGAATGAGAAATTAATGTGTCCCTTTTCAAGAATGTTAAGCTTACAAGTTAAAAAGGAAGCACAGAGAACAAAAATCAGAAAACACAGGTAAAGATAGCACTTCCTGAAGAAAAGGACCACATCTGCTAAGCTCTGCCTTGAGGAGCTGACATGAAATTGAAAGATGAAATGTCTTTTCATCTTCTTAACTTAATCTGCCTGAGAAAAATCCAGCACTTTATGGCAAGGACCAGCTCTCTTTTCTGTTTGCAGAGCATACTGTAGACCACTATTCTGTAAGCAGAGCTGCTTACAGCAGGGATGATTTATAGTGACCCTTCAGTATTAGGTATTACTTTGGGTAGATGCTAAATTTCTGCTTCTAGTAAGATGTATGTAAAGAAACCCAAACCCCCTTTAATTCAAGGTATCAACTGTCCAAGGATAGCAGCAGCACTACAGGCAAACAGAAGCATCAAATGCCAAACTCTTTCAAGTTAAAGATTCCGTAGATTAATAGACCTATATGTTTGCTATTCACGATAAACATCTGAAAAAAAAATCCTGAAATCAACTGCCTTAAATTTAATGAATTCTTGTGTATTTGGTTTGCTCAGACAGGTTGGTGAGTCTGTTATCTACCTTTGAAAGCTCCCATATTACTATATTCAAGTAGCAAGTTTAATTAGGAAAATTTACTGAACTGATCCCATAATTTAAGAAAGTGCAGAGAACTTATTGCTACTTTTCAGAGGTGACTTAATGTGTTCCTAACTTATTAAGCCAAAATTACTGTTTTTAGCTGCTGAATGCTGGTAAAAGTCTCAAAAATAGTGTATTTGTGTGAACTATTACACAAAGAAAAGTCCACCAAGGAATTCCTCTAGACAGTAGCATGGTCACTGAATTAGTTTTTTTAAATAGATGCCAATGGTTGAGGTGCAACGAGCAGAATATTCAGATAACTTACCTACTATTTTGTTTGTAAGATGTCTGTGTGTTGACTGACTTTTATCATTTATTTCAGGACCAAGAGTGTACCTTCTATTTGATTCACAGCTATGCATTCATTTTTTGAGAGGACTGAATTCCATTTCATGACTGTCTACAGGCTGCATCATAAATTCAAGACTACACACACCCCTCTCTTCACTGATCTCCCACAGATGCCAAAAGGAAGCTTGTACAGAGATCAAAGGAAAAATCTGGGCTCTGTGTAGTAAAATAAAACTTTCAGTTGTTATTTTTTACATCGCATTCAGAACTGCTTACTGGAAAATGTTCCCTTTGCTAGGATTATTGCCACTCTTTCTCCTGTCTCTTTTTCCTTCCCCATCTTTCTTTCTTTTCTGTCTTCTTTTTGTTCGCTTTTTATGCATCATCACAGATTCCTGCTCCCTGTGTATTGTGTTAGAATGGTCTCTGTTAGCATGCACGGTGTCACCATTAAACACAAGTACCTGCACTCTGGCAAGTCCAGAGGAGGAATGGTTCAAAGCTATCTCCAGACTGAGGACACAGCATAATGGCCTTCACTCTCTGCTCAAGAGAATATGCAATGTCACAGCTGTGTTTAATCTGCCCTCCCTCCCCACCGTTTTTCAAGAAGCAAAAATCAACCCCCAGACACTTAGCTAACTGCCTTACCCACATCAGACACAAGTGTTCAAGGATCTTGTCCACCAGAGTGGACAGGTTACTATGCCAGCCTCAAGTGCCCCAAACTAACTATTAATAAGTAAAGATTATCAAGTTCAGTATCATAAAGTTATCCCTTCAGCTCCAAAGTGGATTTAGATCAGAAAGGCTGGTTTCATATATAGGGGACCTAGTTATAAGGTCCACCTGAAGAACAGAGAAGTGGTCAACCACCCCTATTCACCACAACTGTTCGTTGAAACTTCCTGAAAATGGTAGGAAAAAGGATCAGAAACTTTTGAATCCATCTGCTTTGCCTGTTCCCATATGGCAACAAAACCCTAAAACCATATCAAGCTTTTTGAGTGGAAATTCCAGTGTGCTTGAGAAACCTCAGTTTCTAACCAAGATATGTCTAACAAGACCCTGTGAGGTATGATTCTTATCCCTGCTTTTGAAACTGAAAGAAAATGGTTTGCTCAAGGTCAATGTCCAAGTCTAGAACAGGTTCTGGAATTGTCTTTACAACTAAGTCACTAGAGCATGTTGCCTTCACTAGCATTTTATGTAAGCATGAAGAGATTACAATTTCTCATATTTTCAGAGCTGAGCAGTTCATCTATCCTAACTTTCTCAGCTGAGCAAAACCAAAATGTGCTTATACAGAATTAGCCTTGAAATCAGCAGGGAAAGTTTTGGTAATATAGCTACCATCTCTCTGTCCATGCTCCCCCCTCCCCAGTCTACTAGGGTGTCAATAATGTTCTTACAATAGTTGGCACAAATGAGTGCAGGTAAAACATTCCACACTCTTGCAGTTAATAAGTGACTGAGAAAGCCTATCAACTTATGCAGAAGAGGTTGTTTGCAACCAACAGTAGATGCAACAGTTTATAACCAACACGCAGATGAACTGAAAAGCTCCTGCTGTCTCACTTGACATTTTTGCTTGTACTTTGGAACATAATTCTAACAAACTTATCAAATAGCATAAAATATTGAGGTTTGATAATGGTGAGGAAAGGGTATCAGATTGACAGACCTGGGATTTGAATTCTTTCATTGAAATATAAAGTTTAGCACAGAAGGTTAACTGCACAACTTTCTCTGTCAAGATCATTCTATACCGAGAATGATATGCCAAAATTTTGCCTGCATGCCACCCACTATCACTAGCCTCTTTGAGAGGTTACAGGTGAGACAATCTGGTGTCAAATACTGCGATGAGATGTGACACATACCTGGGCATAGGATTGGGATCACCCTAATAATTTTATAGATGACCCCAAACATCAGTCCTATTGTATTCTGGATAAAAGAAATTACTTTGGGATGCTCTGTATGTTTTCTCATCACCAAATTGCCACAATCAATCTGCTTTAAAACCATCTACTTTTCAACAAGTTCAATTACATCAATTAAATGTAAACTAGTTTTTGAAATAGTATTTCATCTCAAAAGAGCCATCAGATCTCTACACCACCACTCAGTAAAGATATTCCTAATAATCATCCTACTAATTTTTCCACTCTCACAGCTAGGAGGGATGTATGGATGCAGACTTCACAACACAGGGTTCAATGGCCAGACCCCAGTGAATGCCCAGGGAACAGAAATGGCATCTATTCCCAGGGCTGGAAATTTCATTTCTCATTGAAAGGAGAGCTTAGTCCTGCAGCATGGTGAGGTGAGAAGCATAGGACAGTGAGTGAAAAGAGTCCACAGTTCCACAGCCCCAGACTAAATCAAGAATGGGAGTTAAGGGGTCTAATTTCCACAATTAGCATAAACACTTCCAGGGACACTACACTGCCTGGGAAATAGCCTTAGCAACGCCTCACTAATACTCCCCTGACCTTGCCCCTCCCAGCACATCCTCTCTGCATTTACACCAGGTGGTGAAACTCGAGTAGGAGGCAAAAAAATCCCGACTGTGATAGAGACGCTACTCGCAAGGGGAAAGCAAGAAAAGCCACTCTCCCCCACGCACGACACATGGCCAAACAGGAGCACTGCACAGGTCATGGGTGGCAGATGTAGGGCTACTAGCCCTACTAGCTTCCTCCCCTGAATCCAGCCCAGGATGTCCAACAAGGTTAATTTTAGCTTCCACCAGGACTGCACAGAAAGGCACACAGAGATGGTTTTGGGGGGGCCGAGCCTGACAGGGAGCAGGAGGGCTGTGCAAAATGGACCACCAGTCTCAAGCAGGAAAAAAAAAATCAGGAAAAAGGGAAACATATGAAAATTATCCTAAGTATCATATCCTGGATCTACATAAATAAAAATGAAGATTTTTAAGGATAGATTCATTAGTTTTTACAAACTCCCTTCAGGCATCCAGTGAAGTTTGTTTTGAGTAGTGCTAGGGGCTTCCAAAACTCCTAATTGTGTTACAAATCGGTTTGCAAGACACTGCTATTAGCCGCTTTCTATCAAGGATCACTCAGGTGATTTCTTTTCCCCAGCGCGTGTGATTTCTGTAGAACAACCTGTTGCTCTTTAAAGTTTTGTTATGAATTACTGTTCTTCCTCTCAATATTATTTCTAGATAACTCGAGCCAGAGAAAACACCTCAGAGCTCTACAGAGATCTCTCCTTCTGCCTGATCCCTCATGTACCCGAATCCACCCCGCCGCAGATTTGGGGAGGGGAGGCGCAGGGGTCCCTCCGGGGAATTACGTCTGCACCTGGCACGGCTCAGCCTGGCACGGCTCAGCCTGGCATGCCCCCGGCTCTCTGCCCACCCCACCCC
>NW_008689681.1:0-4316 GCF_000695815.1 Acanthisitta chloris
AGAGAGAGAGAGAGAGAGAGATAAAATACTAAAATAGCAATGATCCTTGCTTCTTAACTTTAAAGACCAGCATGATCTCCAGTTGGGCTGTAAGGCTTGTGTCAGGAGACAATAAGTGAGAGAAATTTTTCAGAGGATGTTCATTAGGCTTCTGCTACCTGATGCCCTGAAGGTGTCATGGACATTATTAAATTAATGGAGGAAACAAGGATGGATGTACAGTGACATTCTGTAGAAAAGCATGAAATGTTAGATAATAAATTTGCAGAGCCTGTTTCATTTTGTATATCCTTTTTAGAAATGGAGGGATTTGAACCACTTACAGGAGAGAAATTCTAGGTGGAATGTTCCTGTTCTGGTTTCTCTGCTAAGTGAAATCAAAGAACAAGGAAGATTATCTCGTTGAGACTATTACCTGTCACACTTGCTGAAGCCCATGGATTTTCTCCATTAAATGAGGAGATGCTGCACCTAAAGAAGTTCCTGGAAAAATGCTGATTGGGATTGGCCTTGCACATACAAAGACCTTATTGCTACTCACCCAGATATTAAGTAGGGTCAGTTACTCTCTTTGTCCTGGACAAACTGAGAGTTTGCCATGGTTTAAGGGGGCTGGAACAAGCAATCAAGCCTAGTGGACCTCATATCTAGGGAGAAAAATATTAGGTATTTCTCCCCCATGAAGCCTCATAATCTACATTTTTACATTAAGATTCATAACTTATGCAACAACATAACTGAGATCAGTGCATGGAAGATGGTCTTGGTTTCTTTTTGATGGTGACAATGACCAAATTTGTATGGGACAGGACAAGCCCAAAAGCATGGGATTTGCCTTTGGAAGGCAACAGGTTTAATGGATAGCAATACTGTGAAAAATATTTTTCTTTGCTTTCTGCTAACCCTTTGAAAGGATTCTGAGTAGTTTGTGTGTAGCCAGTGGTATTGATGTTTAAATGATCAAAAACTCAGCTTTGAACATTTTTGTCTTGAGGCCTGGATAATTCCTTCTTCAAAAGTGAAACCAAGCCGTTGTAGAGCTGCTGAAGAAAGGCAAAACATGCTCCTGTGGATGGACACATACATTAAAAAAAATATATATTAAAAAAATTCTGGACCCTTTGCAAAGTTTACAACTGTGTAAGACTTCTCCTGGAGGAGATTTGAGGAGCAATGTGCTGTAATTGAAAATTAACCCTACTAAAAAGCTGATTCTCCTTTTTTCAGTTTCCATGACTAGATGAAAGAGGCAGGGCAGCCTCTGAGAGATTCTGGGGCAGGTTATTGGGTTTGTGAGGTCATTCAGCATCATGGGAACAGATACATCATGTCTTTGGCTAAGTATCCAAGAAGACATTGAGACATTTGCTGAAGTCCAAGACTGCATGAAATAAAGGGAGGAGGGAGATTACTTGGCAGAGACACCAATGGGGTGAATCTCCTAACATGCTAAACAGTCAATATTTTGTCTTAGGCTCCTGATTTCCCTGAGGTCCCACTGTCTGCTGGACACTCAGAGTAAATGACTTACAAAAATGGAAAATTATGGAAAGCATTCTTTTTTTTGAATGGTATTCAAAAGGTTCTTTGCTAAGAAGTGTTTCAATGAAATGTGCTATAAACTTATAATCTATTCTTCACATACTCTTTGCATTACATGGAATTTCTTCTGCCCTTTTGTCTAAAGGTTGATAGCTCCTTGTATCTCCAATAACTGCATTGTAATAGCTGTGCTAAATTTCAGAGGTAAAGTGGTGTGGCAGTTAAGGAATCTTTTCTCAGAACGTGGTCAAGAGCTGTCTTTGGACACATGCCTTTGTCCCTGGCTCTTGCTAAATTCACCAGGAATGTATAGCTACATCCTGAACCAAGTTTTCCTCATAGGAAGCCAAATACAAAAAGCAGGTCTCCCTGAGAATCTTCTGTCATCAAACTAGAATTCAACCAGAATTTTCCCAACCATCCTCCTGCTGCTCTTCAGCAACACCTTAGGCATGGTCTGAACATTCAACAAGACATATTTGAGGCCTCTCCTATCCCACTTGCCAGCACGACTGAGAAATACAGGACTGCTTTTCATTGACAGCAGTGTGCTCAGCTGCACAAAACCCACTACACTAAACTAACAAACTTGTGAACCTTTTTGCTTAACATGTGCTTTTATTTCAGGTCTCTCACCTATTAATATGTACCCCAAAGAGGGATTGGAGTGTTTGAGTTTATCATGCACCAAAACAACAGCCAAATGCTTGCAGATCAGAAAATCACTGCAGCTTGGATTTTTCTTCATGCCAGTATGAATGGAAAAAAATCCCCAAACAACAAACCCTCTTCATTTTGTCCTTGAAACCTCAGTGAGAGAACTACTTCAGGAAAGGAACAGAGGTATTTTTTCCCGTAACTGACAGCAGGCCTATGTCATTTGCAATAAGGATCTGATGCACTTTAATCCTTAAGGTTATTCACTGTATTTCCACTTATCCAGGCACTTCTGCTCTCTCTTGCTGCCTCTTGTGCTGTCATACACATTAGTGTGCTTACAGATGCAAGTGGGCATACGTAGCTGAACTCCTGTCAAAAGATAATCTTCCATTTTAGTTTTAGGCTATGCTCAAAATTTCTTGGAAACTGTCATAAATATTGAGCACACTGAAGTGGCCATAATCACTAAATTCACAACTGGGTGTCTCTTCTTTCACTCTAATTTTCATGTTGAGTCTTTCATTTGGAAACAAAAAAGGTTTGGTAACTCTGTACTTTCTCTTTCTTAATTTCTATGTATTCCTTCAAGTTGCTTAATGTCAAAAGGACAATGAAAAAGTCTACTTGAAAAATCTGAGAAGCTGGTTAGTTAAAAAACTTCCAAAGGTAAACTTTTACAAGTTTGCAAAACCCTAACTATGAAGTGAGAGAAATGATCCAAGCATGATGGTTGGATAAGGCTAATCATTACCAAAAGCCAAATGACAGTGAAAATAAAATAGGGTTTTGAATTAAGACACCTAATTTTATTTCCTTTCTCCCACTGACTGGCTCTAATAACTTTTAAGGACAAAGCTGTTCTGCATGACCACACTGCTATTGCATCCTCTTCTGAGATGTGAGTCCTCCTCTGCATTTTTCTTGAAATATAGTGAAATTAAAATGACTGATAATTGAGTTTGTAAAACAGTTTGGCAATCATGAAGGTGAGCCTGGCTTTGATACAGCCAAGAGACTTGCTGGCATTAATTTTTGGTATGTTAGGGGGGAAAAAGGTCAATTCCCAGATAACATTTTCTGGCTGGTCTAAGGCCTGGGTGTCCTTACAATTTTTAACCTCTCTACAGATATTTGATGGAATGTGGACAGATAATTGAGTGCAGGATCAACTCTTATTCCTGGAATTGCTTTTAGGGCTACTGAAGCAAATTTTCTCAGTCCGATAACATCAAGAAAGCTTTAAGTAAATGGAACATCTTGTATTGTGGGCAAAGAGACATGAAACATAGCACTGTAATAACCAAAGCAGTCAAGTTATCAAGAAATATGCCAAAGGAAGCCAATAGTATTTTCATTTGAAAATAAAACCATAAAGAATTATCATAATCAGAATTCTGGAAGGGAAAATTGTTCCCCCTTTTGAAATCCATAAAACCTCATGCAGTAGTAAAATGTGTTAAATCCAGTAGCACCTTGTCACTATTTCCTTTCCACCGTGTATACAATGTGCTCACTGTCTGTCTCAGCCCTGTTGAAAGTGATAATTGCTTGCTGCCAAAACAAAACGAATAGCAAACCATTATTATTATCGTGGTAGTAACAGGGGGGTTTGCAATGAAGGAGCTTGTGCTCCATTTATTTGACTTCCTGTCAGAAAATTAGATGTTACTGTTTGTTTTCTGCTTCTCAGTCACCATTCTTACAGCACTGCATTTTCTAATTTTTCTGGTGCATGGGCTGACATTGCAGTGCCACAGTATAGTCTGTTACCTTCTGTCACATCTGCTTAGATCTAAAGTGACATGTATATACTAAGACACCACCTGATGAAACACAGCACATTGGCAACATAAAGTCATGCACTTTCTTGGCCTTGGGGACAAGTGTAGAAGCTGAAATTCTAATACAAAAGACACTGCAGGCAATAGTGCATTTATTTACTGGATTCATTGATTAAATAAGAATATTCCATTTCAACAATGAAAGCAGTTGGTAATGTTTAATGAAAACATTTGCTAAACTGTGTGCTCTCAACATATGTCTTTTCTTATTGCCTATTTTGCAAATGTTAATGGGAAGGTCATAAATTTACAGAGGACCAATCTAAGTCATTC
>NW_008689681.1:4334-54056 GCF_000695815.1 Acanthisitta chloris
CATGACTATACAATGTACAAGACTTGTTCTAATCCTATTCGTGAACTGAATTTTTTCTGCAAAAATACACAAGGGTTTTTTTTGCAGAAAGATCATATATAGAAAGCATGTCATGACAGATTTATCAACAAATTCAATTAAACTAAAAGCTAGAATGCCTGGACTAGCAAAACTGTGCAAGAGAAATTGCTTCATGAAGTTAATGTTAATGCATTATGTCTAGTGATGATCCAGCCTTCTGATTTCAGAGAGAAAAAAACAAAAAACAAACCAAAAAACCAAATCAGAATCCTTTGCACTGTAAAAACGTAAAAGAATATGACCTTTTAAAACTTACCATGAACTGAAGGCTCATAAAGCTCTTACTAAAAAGAAATTGTAGGTGTTTATTGCTTGGCAGAGGCTAATGGATAGGTATGGTCAGGAAATGAAGTTACCTCAGTGAGAGAGGTCTTCTCTACAAACACGTAGCAGACCTTGCTCTGAGTGGTTCATCCTTTGTCTTTTCCAAGTAGAAGAACTTACTCAAGTGTTATAAATTCCCTTGTCCCTGATAGAAGATCAAGATGGGAGAGACAGAGATCAGCATTAATATTTATGAAACCTTATTTATTAAGCTGGTACTTTAATAGGAGCTAGAGTTTATTATTAATTACAGATAGCTATACATCTATGTACTCTCCCAAACAATTCACTCATACACATATTGGATGGCATCAGCCACATGGAGAGCCACAGTGACACCAGCAGCTTCCAGGTCAGTGTGGAAGAGGCTCGAGGGTGTATGTATGATATTGGTATCTGTTTGAATGTAGCAGCCACCACCTTCTTGGATGAGGTCTGATTGATATGACCTATCGTTAATGCTACTGTGTGCTGGTGGCTTTGAACAAATTCAGACTTTGATGCTTAATCCATTTTTGCAGGTTCAGTGGGACAGTTATCCTCCAGAATTATCAGAACTGGAAGGCTTTTAAATACTACTTCAACACATACCCTCTCTTCTGCTAAATTCTTCTCCATCCCTACACATAAGCATCTCTGGACTCACTTTACACAACTTCCTCCACTAGGACGTGGCACCCTGTTGAACTCTCAAAGCTGCACACACAGAATGCTGCCATCCACTGTCATCCAGATTCTTGCAAGTTTATACCAGGTCAAGATGACAATGTTAATTTATAATCAAGATCAATTTTCCATGCCCTGCTGGTCTAACATATTTGTGACTCATTTTTGGACTGACATCTGAATTCAACAACTCCACTCATGCATGCCAAAAAAACCTAGAGTTTCCATTTGAGCTTATTTCTTCATTTTTAGGCTCAAGAGGGGGAAAAACTCACCTATTGCTATCAATGATACTTGTGAAACCAAGGCCTCTCCTTTTCTATTGGAGTACAGCTTGATCTTGGCTTGCTCATAGTTGCCATTACACAAAGAATAAGAATGTTGATTTTGCTATTTGAGCACTGCTTGCTTGTTATTTTTCCCATGTTGAGTACAGGTTGCTGTCTGTTTGTTAAAAGACAAAAGAAAATCAATACAAGTGTTGAAAAGGAACCTTGGGTATTCAACTTTGCAAACAAAGTTCTTAAATAAGCACCAAGAGAAAGTAGTAATAGAAAAAATATGAATGCCAGACCTAATTGCCAGTGTTCACATGAAGGAATATTGCTTTTTCAAGTATAAAGAACCAAGTATAAGAAGCAAAAAAGTATTTCCAAGGAAAGTAAAAATGGACTGGTAACATACCTTCACATTTCAGATATGTTGCTTCCTTTCATTTAATACTGATGTATCCTAAATAATCTGTTGATGCAAAGGAAAATTAAGAGAGAAAAACAAACACCTCATTCTTAAAATATATTAAAAAAAGGCATGATTTTTATTTCAGTTGTTGGCAAGAACTAATGAATCACCTGTATAATCTTTTAATGTCTAGCCTTTGAATATTTCAGTGCGTTCATCTGGGCATTCTGAAGATGAAGAAACTTTAAATAATTTATGATCTGCTCAGGAAAAAAAATGGTGAGTCTGCAATCCTATGTTTTGGTGGTTTGTTTTGTTTTTTTCCCTTTAAACTAATTATATAAGAGAAGTAAAACATATGGATATATTCCCTGTCTGCTCTGGAATTAAGATACTTATATGGAAATAAACAGACGTAACGAGCTGGATATTGAGTCACTGGATTTAATATAAATAAATAGTTTGGTTTTCTACTGTATTAATCTGCCTCTACATTTCACACTGATTTTTCTCACGGATTGATAATTAGTTTTAAGAATATATTTTTATACCTTAATTGATATCACAATGCAGAAGACTTGAAAAAAATATAGAGTCTTTTCAGGTAAGGAACAGAGCACATCATTCACCTGAGAAAAACTTACCTAGAAAAGCAGAATTAATTATGTCTAGTGAAAGGATTTTCCAAGATTCCTGTCCCATTTCTTGTATAGTTTCAAAGATGCTTGCCAAGACAGAGCTGCTCAGCACAATTAGACTTTCATGTACTAACAAGAGCAGGAAGAGCTGCCAGAAAAAAAGGCAAACAAACCAATCCTGAAATATGCAGCAGTTTGCTGGGAGGTTGAGAAAAGGTACATGTAAGGATGAGTAGGGGAAATAAGAAGCCAGAGATGTGTTTTTTGGTTCATTGACACCATTTCACAGGCAATGTTTTAGGGGAGAAAAGGGAAGAGGACACCAGCTCTTAGATATTGATACCTGCCAGCTCTCTGGCTTTCAGTTACAGCCTCTGGTGCTGCCTTAGATTAACACTTAGATTTTTAAGGGAAGTAAAGTGAAAACACAAGAGTCATAAGAGCTACCATGATGTATTACAAGAAGATTTAAGTTTCAGCTGTCTCTCCTATTTCTTTGTCAGCTTTTTGGTCCTTCTCCCACTTCCCCAACCTATTTCCTTATAGTATTAAGTAATTTAATTGTTGATATTAAATTCTCAGACAAGAAGTGGGCAGAGAAGAATTGTGCTCGTACTTCCTGTGGATCTCTAAATGGAGAGCACAAAAATTTAGGAACTGGCTAGAGAAAGTCCTTTGTAGATTGCTGCAGAATCATAGAGAGAGAAGTGTTTGGAGCATGTGTTTGTTTCATGAAGAGTTTTGTTAACTTCTGTCTTTAAAAAGCTGACAAGAGCCACATTCTAGGCTTAGAATCTATTTACTTTTTGGCACAGATTAACAAAATTTGTCTGTTAGAGTCACTGGGCATGAAATGGTATCTCAAGGCAAAGTTATTTCTTTACTTCATCATAAGAAGAAAGATATTTATCTACAGTTGATTTTGCACAGAATAGCCATTACTTTACTACTGTAAAACCAAAAGGTTTTGTTAACATTTTTGAACACTCATTACAATGATCCCAAAAGTAATTTTTCCACATCTCTTTCAGCCCCAGCAATATTTGGTGGTTACAGAGGTACCTTGGTAATGTGCCACTAATGTGTACTGAAAATGAGAGATCCAGAAACCCTTTCAATTCATACCATTAAAGAGGTAGAGTTCTGAACAAAACAGTTTGTGTTTATACTCTACATGTTATGCAATTAAAAAAAATAAATCAAAAGCTCTATGGGACTGTGCTTATTTTTTAATGAAATCAATGTCAGCATCTAGTTACTAATAAGAAACTCTCAATAACAGATCCTTGCGAGAAGGAAAGTTGTTTCAGCTTCAGGCTGATAAAAGGATTATTAGAAAACAGCTCTCTGTGTGAGTGTGCATGGCTGAATGTTTAAACAAGCTTGAAAAATAATACTTTGACATCCTTCACCTCAAGCCCACATAAACAGGTCTGTCTCATCCCACTAAAAGCAAATGAGGACACACATCTGAATGTGGTGGGTTCAGGAATGTATCTTGGACCGATGATAATGGCTATAATAAGGACATTCAAACCCACACAAATCATCCTTTTGAAGCTGTGGCCATGCTAAGATTTTGTGAGAAGTTTTCCTAGTAGTTTTCTTTTATACCTACACACTGCCAACTTACCACACTTGCTAGGATTTTCTGCAGTAGCACACTGCACACTATGAAGACTCTACTATGTAAAATACCAGCGAAAAAAGGTTGACATAATGACTCATTACAATTTAAATCTTATTACACAAAGCTTCATTCAAGTCAATATACATAGTACAGAACCGCAGGGGTACATTTGAGCCTGGTGTGAGAGGAATGAGTCATACAATTCTCATTATGGTTAATAGAAGGAACACATCTAGTGCCTCGTGTAATCCCCTGGAAGCTACACCTCGTGCTTCGTATTCAAATCACATTGGGCTGTGGCTACTCCAGTAAACAGGCAAAGTGAAAGAGCTGCATGTCAAACTCAAAAGTTCATCCAACTCGGAGTTTTTGGAAATGACATTGCATTGTCTTAATGACTTCGTGCAAATATGTCATTGGCAGTGATGATGACTCCTAATTGCCACAGGAATAAGCAGAGACTTTCAGAAGCTGAAAAAGGGAGGGACATAAACCACATTAGCATGGACAGTGTCTTTCCTCTCATTATCTCTCCTAGAAAACTGCTAACTTTTCCCTTCCTAGACTCTTATAAACCTTATTGTCCACACAGAAATGGTAATTTCTGAACCTGACCCACTCCCTTCTTGAATTTTAGGGTATATTTTTAATTATTGGCTTTTAATAAACTATGCTAGGAAACTAATAGCTTACATGCTTATGGTTTCAGTTGCTTGTTTTACTAATGGCTTGTTCCAGCTAATTAAAGGAAATCTCCAGGAAATCTCTTTCTTCTGATAAGTAGGTTGCACAAACAGCTTCAAGGAGAATGCATCCTTCCAGACGTAAATCTGTGCTTAGAACTGCCGAGTCTGTTTGCATAGGCTGGAGTGGTGTGCTTGTAACTTCAGCTTTACCTTATTATTGTAGACTCATGTGCTCTTGAAAAGAGATATTTATTACTAATTGCTGGGGATTTTTGAAAGAGCATCCTGTAAAGTATTTATAATCATGGACAATGTTACTGTAGATTAAAATCAGGCATAATTTTTAACCGGAAATATCTGCATCAAAAAGGATTGAATTCTCAAAAAAGTGCACCCCAGCTTTCAAACTAACAAAAATTATTCTTCTTTTAGTACTTCAGTGCAATTAAGGGATTTGATATATGGATGTAAACTGCAAGATCCATCTGATCTTCCCAACTTTTTAATTTTTTCCTAGTTTTTGCAGGCAATGAAACCCTAACTCGATCTCAATTCATATACCTCACTCTGCCTACAGAACTTCATACTTTAAAAAAAAATCCAGTTATCAGAGACTGCATCTGTTGTGAAAGCAGAGTCTCACTAAATACCCCCAGACTTTATACTAAAGATGAAGGCTATATAGATCGTGTGTTTGAATTCATTTCCAAATGAATTTAAACAGCCCTTTCTAAATCCTCCAAGAGCAGAAAGGTGCAGGTTACCAGTGCAGTGCTGCCTTTGCAGAATGGCAGCATCATCAGGAATTCAGCCTCACTGCTGAGCTTTAGCAGAGAAGCAGTAAAGCACCCCTTATCCAAAAGGCTTGCAAAGGCACTTTGTGAAAGAGCAGGATTTCCATTGTGTCTGTGTTATGAGCTTGGCAGAGGTATTCATCAACCATTATTGATTTAGAAGAAGGCATGGCTGGAGTGAGGAGGATTGATCTAAAATCTCCCTCGGCTGAGTTAACTATTGAAGGATCTATTCATATCAAGATGAAGCACTGAAGAGTGACCTACAATGATAGGAAACTGGTATCTCTGTCCTTTTCCTTTACAGTGTGTGTGAAAAACTCTGGCTTGCTCTTGGGTTTGAGGGGTTTTTTTCCTCCCTCTATTAGCTTTCAGAAACATTATCTTTGCTAAGTTTAGCATTTCTTGATTTTCCTGGGCAATTCTTTAGGGAATTACAGAGCAGCAGTTTCCTCTGAGATGATCTGGTAAAGGAATAAGGGAGAAAGAGCTATTGACTTTCTATTCAAGCTGCAGTCTTGCTGGTGAGAAACTGAAGGTGGCAAAAGGTCTGGCTGAGCTGTGAGTTCTTAGCCAGCCCTCACTGTCCCCAAATGTCCCAGCACCTCCCTGAGGTATTCCTGTGGTCTCTGTTGCCATATTCTGCTTCTCTTCCAGAGAAAACTGTAACTTGTCATTCTCAAACACAGGACCAAGAGCTAAGTGGACCCATGAGGATTGTCCATGCTGAGGTCTCTTACCTGGAAAGCACAGGCTTGGACCTCTCAGCTCTATAATCACATGGGTCATACCTCATTCACACAGTTTTATCCAGCTTTCATCTTACACCTGCAACATCTTTCTGCAGATTTTACAAGTTCAGATTTGTCTTACTGACAACCATCTGAAACACTTCTGCAAGGAGCATTTCTCTATCCCTTTCTGTATCCTTTCTTTTTTCCTTCTTTTTTTTTTTTTTTTGTTCTTTTTTTCACCCATTTCTGTCACTTCACAGATAACCTGTCACGTGCCTTTATGGCCTTTCCTCCAACTCATCATTTCACATGAGCTACTGATACATCAAGTGCCACCACTGATTAGCTTCTGAGCTCAGCTTGTTCAGCTATTTACTGCAGTTGGGGACAAACACATTTATTCTTTGTCTTGTGCTGCTCTGCACAGTCTAAAGGTCCTTTCTACAAAAACATGGACAAGGCCATTTCAGGATTTTCCCTGCAGTCTTTTTTCAGAGGGAAATAAGTACCTTTTGCTTATATGTTGTTCACTCCCTCTTTATGCATCTACATGGCTAAACAAACACACTTAAGGAGATTTTCCCTTCCCCAGAATAAAGTCTAAATATGCATATTTTGTCATTTTCCTGTTAATCTCACTTTAAAAGACACTGTTACTATTCCCACAAAAAACTTAACAAAGGTAAGACAGTGGGTGTACAAAACACACCTATTGTGGCAATGAAGGTCTTTATGAACTTCAAATCCTGCACTTATGAAAAACTCTTGTATTTAGTGTGCAACTCGTGACATCTTTTGCTTTCTTGCTATTGCAGTGACTAGCACAACAGATTCCCTGATCTATAAATAGGATCCCTATATGCCACAACTTGAAGAGATAATAATATCATTCTCATTAATAAAGACATTCAAAGGCAAGACCAAGGAGCTCCAATTTAAGTATGCCTTTAAATAATTTAAAATAAATATAAGATTGATATAAGTTAGAATTGCTACCTTTAAAACCAGCTCATTCAGACCTGACAGCTTCAGAACAGAATAGACAGCAGATAACCTTCTGAATTAAAGAATAAGCATGAAATTCAATGATTCTAAGTACCTTAAGATCCCTAGATCCTTATTTCATTACTTGGATTACCTTTTCTCAAGATCTTTATTATTTTAAGTGCCTTAATATTAACAAACCTACCCATATGAACTTACTTTCCCTGCTTACTGTGCTTTGTTTCACATGATGGAGCACCAGCTGTTGATGGGATTTTAGTCCCACGGACGAGATTAAAGTCAATCGGAAGTAAAACTCCCTCAACGTACATAATGTGGTTGTTGGGTTTGCATTTTAGGGTTAAAAAAAATTAAATAATCAGACAGAATATGCCTTTGAAATTGTTAATCATGGGAAGGAAGGTCACATACCTGCATTTGCATGGATTCCTGTGAAGAGGACAATAGAAATCACAATCGCTCTTTTAATGATTAAAAACCGGGAAAAATATATTAATAGTCCATTTTTTTTCCTGAAAAACACAAGGGAAGAATACAGAAATCCAGAACAGTGAAAGATCTGATACATGACTGAGTGTTTTGCTTTCCAAAAACGTTTGTTGTGACCCAACAAAAAGCTCTGGCTTTCGAGAGTTTTATTACATTTTATAAACTTCTCATCCTGGGTACTGAAACCACCAGACTACTTACTGTGTTCAAAATAAAGTGATCATTGTAGTGAGTTCACCTTCAAATCATCTCATATTTCTTCTATACTGCCTTTGCATTTATGAGTTATAGTATATTGATTTCACCCTTCCATTGCACCGAGTTTGAGTCTCCCTTAATAGACAAGATGACTATTTGCTTTCTATAAATCCTACTCTTTGTATTTCTTTTCTTCTCTGAGCTCTAATCTGTGACTTACAATAGGCCACTGCTCAGTAAAATGGTGAGGTGCTAGTTCAGCCTAATATTGTTCAAATAATAAGAAAAGCTTTACTGCCAGTGTGTTGTTACTGGTGCTTTTCTCACAGGCATTCTTTAAATTATCTGACTACCCAAGAAGTTGAACAGTGCATTATATTCCCCTGAAAACTCTTCAGGTGATTATCTCATATAATATTTGAGCCCCTCACAATGTTCAATGTTGGCTACTGTTCCTTGCTCCATACTCTGCAGTTCCAATTTATCATTCCCCTTCTGCAGTGTTGACTATTACTCTGAATTACACATCACACTGCATTTTTTTCCTTCTCTGCCTTGGCTATAACACAGAAGTGGACTGTCATTACAACATCCTTCATCAAATTCTCTTTTCCTTCTAAGACTTAGTTCTCTAAGGTGGTAGCAAGTTTGTGAGCTCTGACCTGAAAATACAGTTAACAAGAGAACATGCTCCATAACATTTCTTACAAGTGCACATGTCACCAGGGCCTCACCAATTCCTTCCTCTCCCCTGGGTCTGCCTTCTCCTTAACTTACCTGTTCCCTGTCAAAAGCTTTTGTCATATTTTCAACAGGAGAGATGTAACTTTGACCATATCCATTTTTCATTAGTAGTTCAGGTGAGATATTAGACCCCAGTCACTTTTGCCTTTTCTTCTATTGTGTGGAAATAAAAAAGAGTTTTAGGCAAGATAGATAGTGCTCTTCCAGAATAAAAAAATGCTTTAAAAATAATAATTTGAGACATAGAAACACACAATTAGCTCATTATTCTTTTAAATTCTGGACTGTGCCCATGCTCATCTTAATGTTTAGCCACAATCCAAGTGCACCAAACTTAGGGCTCTTTTAAACTAAAATGAAGTAGATAAAGGTTAGCCCAAACTGAATTGGAAGGATTTGGTTTCTTTAAGGTTACAGGGAACATAGAAAAATCTGTTATATAATAGATTTTAATTTTCTTCTTTCTAACCATGACATCCATGAACAGCTCCATTCAGGAAAAAAAGAAAAAGACTATATTAAAGCTTGTTGTTTAGGAGAAATGTCTTCCCCAAGAGTGAAAACAAGATCAGTACCTGTTTTGGAGAAGAGGTTTCCAACCCAGTGAATAATGAACAGAAAGGGAAAAAGTGCTGACCTTATGAAGAAGTTGTAGATCTCATTGGTTTTGATTTTCTTTCTGTCATGACAATACAACTGAATTAGTATCTATGACATTCCTTGTTTTGAACTTGTTTTTAAAAGCAGATGTTTTGATGAAGTGATAAATGCATGTGGAATCTGCATAAATTTTATAAAGAAAAGAAAATTATCAGCTCTCTCACATCACCAAGATATATTGGTATTTTCACTAAAGTGGAAAGACCTGACTTAGCTTCTTAATAATTACTACTATTTCTGTAAGTGAGTAAAAATTGCATTTAACAATAGTAAATTTTTCATTTCCTTTGATTAAAATAGATTTTAGCACTATAGCCTCATTCCTCATATATCAAACCCCAGAGAAGCAATCATCACAGTAGCTGGTGGTATAAAGAGGTAGTCTATTATGGCCAATTTATTATACAAACTAGTACTGGAAAATCATCTTGTAACCATTTTAATCAGGGACTAGCATTTTAGCAGGCCAATAAGCCAATAAATCAGCACAAGAACAGAGAAACTGAATGGAAGGTGCAGTTTCTGCATATAGAATTGCTGCTCATTTGCCCCATTCTTACAGAGTAAGAGTAGGATGCTGTGTATCCCCTCCCCTAAATGTTATTCTCCATAATCATAGAATCCTAGATTTTTAGAAGCTTAGGGGTTGGAATGGACCTTATAATTCATCTATTTCCAAACTCCCCTGCCATGGGCAGCAACACCTCCCACCAGGCCCAAGGCCTCATCCAACCTGGCTTTGAACACTGCCAGAGCTGGGGCATCCACAGCCTCCCTGGACACTGGTGAGACATGCCAGTGTCTCACCACCCTCACAATAAAAACATTTTCCTAATATCGAGCTGAAATTTCCCCTCCTTCAATTTGAACCCATTACCCCTTGTGCTATCATTGCAGTTCCTAACAACAGTTATCTATCTTGCTTAACAGCTCCACGTCTAAAAGGTCCTAACAGCCCCTTCAGGTACTGAAAGGCTACTATGAAACCTCCACACAAGCTTCCTCCAGGCTGAACAGCCCCCAACTCCCTCAGTCTGTCTTCATAGGGGAGATGTTCCAGTCCTCTTACCAACTTTGTGGCCTCCTCTGGACTTGCTGCAAGAGTTCTCTGTCCTTCTTACGTGGAGGTTACCAGAACTGCACATAATATTCTAGGTGGGATGTCACAAGAGCAGAGTAGAGGGGGAGAATCACCTCCTTTGAGGCTTCCAAGGTATTTTTCCAATAGTCTCCAGACAGTAGACTGTTCATTGCTGCACAAGACCCGAGCTTCTGTTTGACTACAGGAAAAGCTGTGCAGTAAAATTGCATCCTATTTGCTCCACTGAGAACCTTCCTTGTTCCTTGACCTCCTTTCTTCCCTCCCAGTGCATGTGTGGAGTAAAGCTTCACCCTGTCAAGAAAGCAGCCCTTATATTTGATGGAAGTTCTGCAACTATTATTCAACACCTATTTCATTTAACCTCAAGCATATATCCACTTGCCACCAGATAAATTCAATTAGCTTTTACACATGGAGTTATGAAAACAGGTGACTGGTGGGGTATCATCACAAGGGAAAAGAGCTGGTCTAAGTTAAGGTATCCGTCCACCTCTGACAGCAGGGCAGGAAGGAAGCATGGTGGCATTGTTATACAGCACACAGATGAATGATGGCTGAACAGAGATTTTGGGCCTTTTAATCTGTTCTTTGATCAGCTCTGAAATAGATCAAGGCAAAACCATTCCTTTTCTCTCTGACAAAAAGTACTTACTGACTTGTCTGTATTAAACATCGCCTCCTGTTCTGGAAATTGGGCTCAGGAATATCACCTACTTACTCCATTTCTCTCTGCTCAGTATAAAGACCTGACCCTGGGAGAGCTGTGGACCTAGTCCTGTGGTACCTCATTGAACAGCCAGAGGAACTGGGGCATGTCCTTCCTGAACTGAGGCAAATGTGATCAATCAAAGGAGCCATAAAGAATGCTGAAAGGAACTAGTGAGAAAGAACTGAATTGTTTGTGCATCAACACAGAAGGCCTTTAAAACCAAACAGAGGAATTCTAACAAATGATGCAAGTGGTGAAAGTTGATATTATAAGAATCAATAGATACCTAGTATGAAAAAACAGTGGTGACTGGAGTACATTTATCAAAGTCCTTGCACACTCAAGAACAGATAGTGCCATGGTGTATATTAAAGATGGACTAGGGCATAAAAACAGAGTAGCACAAGAAAACAATCGATTTGGATCAAAATCACTCTTGAAAAGAATGATAAATAGTCATTGAGAGACTACAGGGATTCTTTCTATGTAGTCCAAAAGGTTGCCTTAACTCATGATGGATATCTTGACAGTATGTATTACACAGAGACACAAAACCCACCTGCAATTGTTTAATTTTTTCTCATTGGAGAGAAATGCTACTGGCAAGAGACAGGCCTATATGTGCTTTCCTGAAGTTCTTCAACAAAAAGTCAACAAACTCACACAGCAGGGTGTTACTGTAGTTGCAGGTTGGTACCCACACAGTAGGATATTACCTTAGCTGCAGATTTAGCAACCAGTGAGGATATTAAATGATAGAAAGATCACCTTGTTGATGTTGGCATCCTGTTTGCTTGGTATAAATGCAATGAAGAACAGAAAAAAAGAGGGTTCATGGCAGGAACATCTAACTTCTAAACAGCAACAAAAAATGGTAAGGAAATATACTTTTAGTTTATCATGTGTCTCTCTATTCCTACTTACAAAGGTTTAGCTCCTAAACTTCTTGAAACAAAGCATTTGGAGAATGCGAAGCACAATATGATCTATAATAACAAAGAAGACCTGTTATCCCAATGCTTTCTCCAGTTCTTCCCTCCATTTTATAACTAACAGTTTTGAATACCTCTACCAGACATATGTCCAGAAATTCAATTCTGTATCTGAAGCTAATTCCAATTGCACCACTGACTTATGGATGCTAAACCCAAAACCTGAAATAGCATAGAATTCCTTAAGTTAACAGTAGTAGCATTGGCACAGGGCATAAATCCATATTTTGACAGTGTTAAGTTCTCTGTTATCTTATTAAATTGTATCAGACTTGCCTTGCATAGAGTACAACCAGGTTTGATAAATGCTTGGCTTCAGCTACACTCTCCCATTTATTTTCACACTGTCAGACTTAATCCATAACTGCTGTTCAAAGCCAGCAAGCAGGAGATGAGGTTGCATCTTGACTCAGCTGGTAGCTGGCTACTGGCAGCCAAAAAGCTACAATAATTTATTATTATTCACACTGCATCTTGGCATAATTTATCTTCATTTTGATAATCTATTCTCTGAGGATAAACAATTTATAATTACATTATTTAATTAGTTTTTATTTTGTGTCAATTTCCTTAATCTCATTGACCAGAAAGCATGGATTTTTATGGAGTGAAAAAACAACCAACCCTCAAACCAAACCCCAACCACAGCATCTGAAAAGCACATAGAGGACATTTCAAATTCAAAACTTGGATTGCTGAAGTTAATGCAGAGGTCTACAAACACATCTTTCACTCAAGATGAGCATAGTACAGATGTTACTGCTCCATTGCAACAGATAAGCTTGATTTATCCTGAATATTTTAAAGTGGTGGAGATGGTCTTACAGTGGATTTCACCTCAGATCAGTCTTTGGTTAGTACCTTCTTCAGTTCATATCTGATATCTAATACTGGCGACAGGCACAAGAAAAGTAAATTCATTTTCTCATGACAGAGGCTGTGTATGTTCACCACCCAACAAAAGTTCATTATCCTTTGTCTAAGGGCTTATGTGGGAACAAAATTTTGGATCCTAAAACGGCTAAAATATTGCACCTAAATTAATTTCCTCCAATGAGCTGCCAGACAGATGTAAATTAAACAACCATGGATTTTGAGCATCAGTTCTTCCCAGACAACAACAACATAAAAATATCTCTCTCGAGAGTTTTTAGATTGGATTATACCAGTCCCTGGCTAAGCAACTCAAAATCACTGGCACACCAAGACGCCTCCTACCCCCATGGGCATAAGTCCCACAGTTGCTTGTTGAGCCTCTCACAGGGCACATGTAGTGCCTCAGAACCCTTTACACGTGTGCTCTGGGAAGGCATTTGGGTTTGTCACTACTTTTCTATGCTCTCAGGGCAAAGTGGACTGCCAGGAGCACACCTCAAGGTGCCTGGGTCACACAAATGGTGCAGGAGGCTAATCCTTCCTCTGCTGGGCAGTGGAAGTGGACTAAACAAGCTCTTCGCATTTCAGGACTTATTTTTGTCCTCTATGATATTATATTGCAATACTTCTTCCTTTACTTTCAGCAGAGAATACACATGGGCACCCTTAGGGTGGTTTTCTTCAACAAGAATCCCCTTTGCAAGCAGAGGTGTAGAGGTGAGAAGAGGAGAGTTACGTTAGCCAATAGTTTCCACTTTTTTCACTGAAATCAAACCAAATGGTACCAAGTCATCTGACCAGGAGACAGAAAGAAGATTTTTGCTGGCTGAAAGAAAATAAAGTATATTCTGAGAATATTCAGTCAGTTCCTGAATGATTCATGGGTAAGAAAACAAAAGAAATCAAACCAGATAGAATTTGACAGTTTACTTCCAAATTATTTACGTCAGTGTATTGCTCTACTTCTAACTCTGTCAACATTGAATGCGGCAAAAGCGTTGTGTGAAAGCATCAGACTAAGGCTTTTAAAACTTTACGCAAAACAGAAAGATCACAGATTCAAAGAGTCTTACCACATGAACTGGTGATGGGAGATGCACTGGCCTGACTTGCTGTATCCCTGCAGTAAAACACACGGGATAGAAAGGTCTTCACACTATAGGGGACTGGGAGAGGAAGGAAAACAAAGGGGAAAGGGGGAAAAAGAACAATCAACAATAACTGCAGATGGATGGAATAAATTATTTTTCTTATTACCGTTGAGTAGTATAGAAGTTGCACTGCAAATCATGCTAAATACTGAGCCAGTAGTGCTAGAGTTTCGTGCTTATCCATGCCAGTCTGTTACAGGATGGTGGGATGAGCAGCAGTGTCCAGTGGCACCAGGACATGCTGGTACTGTTGGTCTGTGGGAAGCTTCTGTGGCATTCTGCCCCTCAGCTCTGAATCCCACCATTCCAGCAGCACTGCTGGATAATTTGTATGAACACTTCTATTCCAGAATCTCTGCATTAGGACTTTAAAACTAGGTAATAAAGTATGACTCTGTGATAATTCCTGGCAAGCAGATTTGATGCTTGAAAGCATTTTTTTTATTTTAAGTGGAATTTCTGTTTTCATAGTGTGTGCACTTGCAGCTGTCACCGAAGCTTTGTTTAGTTTGGGACCTGACAGCTTTTATAGTCCTACAGGTTCTAAAGGACACCTGCTCTCCCTCCTCACCTTAAGTTGGGAAAAGATCTGATAAGGCTGTTTTTTACTGCTTTGCACTGAGCTTTGCATAGCCTGGGATAGCTTAGCACTTTGTCAGCTCTGACACCTACATTCACTCCTTTTAGGTAACAGAAGATCAATGGCCCTATAATAACATTTTATCTTATTCTTACTTTTAACTTGTCTTGCTGCAAAAGTGCTCCATGGGGGGGAACTGTGTCAGTGTGGTTGTATCATAATTTTCCAGCTGCTATACAGCAAGGGGAGGAACAATCTCTATGGCATGCAGTATATATTTCCCTGTTTCATCAGGTATATTTATTCATAGAGCTTGTTTATTACCAAGCCATGTTAAAAGTGAAAATAAAACAAAATAAGTGTTCCTGGATGATCCTATTCATCATTAGAATCCACCTGAATTGAAAAGATGGCACTGTATCAAGTAATCATCTCCTTTATTCCTTGAGATTTGAGAAAATCTTATTACAGGATCTCAGTTGGACCCTTGATTTGGGATGAAAAAAAATTCATATGGTGATTCTTTAGCAAGATACAGTGTATTGTGCACATGTACAGTACACTCCAAATAGCTTCCTTCTCACCAGCAAACTGCTAAAAGGTTGTTTCGTGGTCTATTATACAAGTGTTGCTTAATCTGCTCTAAATTGTCAGTACTGGGGTTTATACCAGTTTCCACAGGTTGCTGAAGTGTGCAAAATATTATTAACAGACTGATGCACCACCTTGTTACCTTCTTACCATCTGCATTCTGGCACTGGTGGTATCCCTTGTTCACCACAAAGCCAGCTCAAACTAAAACCCTTCCACAGGAACAAGGTCTGGCATATGAAAATATTACATCTTTGTAGTTGTGGACTGTCTTTGTTTTAATTTTCTGCTTGTGAATACCAACCAGCACCAACCTAGCACTACCAGGACTAACATAGTCCACGCCTGGTTCAGACTTCAGCAAGAATCCAGTGCATTCCTTATCTTCACTTAAATAAAGCATTCAAACACATTGATTTACAAGCAGTTTTGACCTGCTTAAATGACTCTGTCTCTAACCAGCTGATAGTTAAGCTACTAATTACCCTGTGGGCAGAAAAGCAGTCATGGTCCCAAGAATCTGTTGTGCAAAAAGCTGAATGACCCCCTTACACAGGCATAAAAAACTGAAACAGAATTGAAGTGACTGTCTTGTATATCAAGAATATTGACTCCTGTGAAACACAACCTCTTTTTTCTCCTCATGCTTACTTTTTCATCAGCATAGTTACATAAGAACTATTCTGAAAACTGAACCAATTGATAACCACTCTTGCAAACCCACTTAAAAAGTTGGTGGCACACCAGAGAAATGGAGCAGAAGATAAAGAAGCTGCAGCACCAAGCTGGGAGAGTGAAGCCATGTGAAGATCTATTCCCTGCCTATGCTCATTTATTGAGACAGAATGGTGAAAAGAGCCCGAAACTAAGTATTCACATTCATTACCAGGGAAAAGAAGGGGAAAAAAAAGAATTTTCTCTTTACTTCTTTTGACTTTAGGAGTGATTAGGTTCACTTGCGACTCTTAAATTGCTTGGTAAGTGTTCTATCTCTCCCCTTTCAATAAAAGGGATAATATATTTCATTGTAGCATTTTCACTCAAAAGAGATTGGAATCATAAAGACCCAGAAAAAGGGGGGCAAGGTAGTATTCTGAGGTCATTAGGATGTTTTAAGAGTTGTTTGGCTGTCTGTCTAAAAGCACTCTATCAACCCCTTCAAACCCTGTAAATAGGAGAGCTGCTTCTCCTGAGAAACAGCATTAGTGGTCATTTTAGGATGTTTTTTTCCAGGATCTATTATCCTCTGCTGAACACATTCATCAGGACATTCTTCAGTAGCATCAGACTGTTAAATCTTACTGCAAACTCCAGTGTTCTGCCACAGATGACAGCTGCTTTATTAACAGCACAGTGCTAAGCACTATGTAGGCAACAGCAGCAGCAAAGTTTTCTGAAAGCAGAAATCACTTGGCCTCCGCATGGCAGAGTCAGAAATGCCCAAGTCTGCAGGAATAATTTTTCTTCAGAGCTTCCTGCCCAACTCTGAAAAAATCTGCATCCTGTGTGTGAGGGCACTGCTCTGCTGCTGTAGCATGAACCAGGTCTGAAAATGCAGAGAACCAGGTTACACCTCCTACCTGCAGACTTTTCTTGGTACTGCTCTATATGAGAACAGAAAAGGAAGAAAGTGTTGAGCTTACTCCAAAGTGATGGTGCTAACAAGCTTGGCATAATAAACTGTGGGAAGAAAAGGTGGAAATTCATTGAAGAAATAGCTAATATTAAAAATCATGGAATCATAGAATGGTTTGCATTGGAAGGGACCTTAAAGATCACATAGTTCCAACCTCCCTGCCAAGGCAGGAACACCTTCCACTAGATCAGGTTGCTCAAATCCCTTTCCAGCCTGGTCTACAGGAATGTGGCGTCCACAACTTCTCTGGGCAATCTGTTGCAGTGCCTCACCACCCTCACAGCAAAGAATTTCTTCCCATTATCTAATTTGAACGTATCATCTTTCAGTTCGAAGCCATTGCCCCTTGTTCTGTTACCAAATATATAATAAAAATATATAATGGTCCAGATTTTGGCTTGCTTATGAGACAGATCTATAATATCTTAGCATCAGCTCAGATTGCTTCCATCCCAGAGTTTGAATTAAAGCACAAATTGAGGGATTAACATTATGTCCTGATCAAATATTCTCTTTGTGACACTTGTCCAAAGTTATTTATAAAAGAATGTAAGAAATAGGAATAACAAATTTAAATACATTGTTTTGCAACAGAACTTTAAACTCACTGTTTCTTCTTTTTACTCTTTGTTAGATGAGTGTTTGCAACAAACTCCTAGTGCAAGCTGAGAAACAGACAGCACATATTAAAATTGTATTCTCTTATTCATGCATAACAACTTCAACTACCCCTTAACGTCTGTTGACCTCCCAGCAGAAATACAAACAGGCCAAACATGAAGCAATTATTCACAGAACCACCAATACTTTGCAAGTCAGACTTCCAGACCCAGAGGAGATATCTTTGTGTTTAATAACTTTAATTGATTTCCCTCTCATGGATTTTTGGCTCCCACTGAACCTGCTCTTTGTTGGCTCAAACACAGATGGAGTCTGTTTCATTCAACTGGTGCTCATGGATGTGATCCATATATTACTTGATATTACTGGATTTGTTGAGCCTATGCACATTGTTTGAAGAAAGGATGGATCAGATGTTAGAAAGGACTATTTTAGGATTTCAAGGACAGAGTCTGTCATATTAATATATCATGCAGGTATGTTTTAGCTACATGAACAGACATTTTGTACTACTTATCAGTCTCAGATATTGGGTCTAACTTATTCAACACATCACAAATTTGGATTTTGATCTCAGCTTCAGACTCTGAGAAGTTCAGTGCTGGGAACAGTGAATCTATCTTAGTCTTTTAACTTCTTCAATATATTACAAATTTGGATTTCTTTACTTTTCTGAAAGCAAGACAAAAGAACAATAATATTGTGACTCCAATATGTGCACTAAATATGTCTAGATGTGTCTTAGTACAATAAACATGCTGTCTACTCTACCTGTTAGGGAAATAGAAACATATCTGACACTATTGTAGAGAAAAATAAAAGGAATGATCATAGCAACAATGATTTAGAAGATTCAAAGAATAAATTTCCCTTACAAGGAGAGATTTAATCCTACCATCAATTCATCACCCATTTTCCTGACTCAGGTGCCAAGCCTAGGAAAGCACATGGAGTGTGTAATTTGAAATGGATCAATAACCATTGTCCTTGCTATTCATTTCAGAAATTAGTATTATTGTGGGCATACAGGCAATCTTTGAGCCATAAGACATGTCTCCACTTAGCTGTCAGCACTGCCAATCGAGAGCTGCTCCCTGAGTTCAAAATTCCACTAAATGTGAGTGAAATCAGGATCTGGCCCACATATCCCAGCACTGTTGTTTTTTAAGTTATACAATAGCACCAAGAATAAAATTTTACTGTGGCTGGTAAAGGTCAACAGATGAAATATTTGGGACTTCTACTCATGAATATATTTAATTTGCTACTGCAAATGATTTCGATTGCATTTTACAAAATACATAGCTGCTTCTCGTTTTGCAATTAAAGATTTCTAATAACACAGTCCAACCTTCTTAATCATTGTTCATTCTAGCATAAAGTAAAGCTTGCTGTGTTTGAAGAGAACCTAGTCATCTTAACAGCATCCCTTTTTGTTCCTTTTTATTTTATGAGATTAGAATCCTTAATAACCCTTACCCCATCTGGCTGCAAGGGAAGTGTGAAGGAGAGTAAAACTTGCACAGTGGATTATATGGCTAGGACAAAACTCACTTCTGTAATTAGGTTTGGTTCTGTTGCTTAGGCTTGCAGAAAAAGAAAAAATTAATGGTTCTTTGCCTAAGATTCCCCTGCAGAGTTATATGTAATAATAAAACATAGTTACAGACAGGCCTATCATCTGAATATTTGCCAAAACCATTGATTATTTTTTTCTTTGTGAAAAATACTTCGGTTTGGAGGAAAATAAATAGAAATAGTGTCTAAACTGTCATTGTTTTAAGTGCAAATAATTAAGACACTAAAGCAGTCTTGGAAAACTCAGACACTTCCACTCAGCCTTACAAAAACTCAGAGAAACTCCAGCAACAATCTCAGGATACTGGAATTCCAGAGTTGGCATTGCTGCACCTTCAGAGCTCTGCTGCATAGTGATCCGTGAGCCTTTACAAACACTCCCCTTAACCCCCCAAAACTGAGAATGGAAGTGGGTTTTTTTTAACAGAAGCTTCGTTTTCATTCAAAAGAAAAAAATATGTTCAGACAAGTTGATGGAGAAATGAACCAATCTGAATGTATTGAAGTTCTTTGCCTTGCTACAGTGTTTTTTAAATGGTGTCTAAACAGTTGGTCACAGATTTATTTATGTTTCTGTGTCAAGAAAGAAAATATTGTCATTTTCTATATGGGAAACAGTTTCCCTAATTATTTGGCTCCTTCTTCTACTACATAAACAGCAATTTGTACCCCTCTCCTTCAACTGGCTGCAATTAGCAGCTACATTGCAATAAGCAGATTATGTTAATTAAAAACTCAAAACTATGTAAACAATGGGAAAGCTGACTAACCATTTTCTATTTTTGCCAACTGGGAGGAACACAAGAGAAATTAGTACCAGGCTTAATTTTGCTGTTTATAATTCAAGTTAGTTGTAACAAATAACAGCATTTTTTAAGTATTTTTGAACAATTAACTGTATTTCTCTACACTAATTGAACCACATCCCACTTGACAAGTTTACATCTGTATGAACTGGAGGAAAAAGGAGTTTAAAAACAATAAATTTAAAAAGGTGTTAAGGGAACAGATTTGCACATATCATCACCAAACTGGAATATTAAGCACAAGTTCTCTTCCATGCCTGAGTCACACTCTGAAAAAGTCAAAGCTAAGGACAAAAGTGGAGCTTAGTTCTGCTTCTTCAGCAAAAATTTGAGCAAACTCTGGTATAAACATTACCCAGCTGATGTGAGCAAATTGTGAAGTTTAGATGTTGCTATAGTTTCATAAAGTTTCGGTTTTGTTCTCTTTCCAGACCAAGATTGTTTAAGGAGGATGGGAAGAGTGGAAAGAAAAAGTGGATTTTGCCTGTTAGATATTGTGTTCTCAGTGCTCCCTTTTGGCCATGGAGTTGGACTTTGACAGATAATTCCTGAACTTTCTGTCCAGGAGTTGGACTTGGATGATCCTTGTGGGTCCCTTCCAGCTCAGAATGTTCTATGATACTTCTCAATATCACACACTAGGGGGATGTCACCACCAAGTGAACTGCATGCACAGAGAGGTTGTGCATATATAGAAGATTTATTGTCTATGTCTAGGACCTGGACATTGACCAGACTTTGGGAAAGAAGAAGCAGAATGAAGGACTGTAGCCCTTCTTCAGCTTTATATAGGCATGGAAGGAAACAGCATACTTCCTTCCCCAAGTTTGGACTACCACATATTGCTGTTGAATATAAAGAGTTAAATACAGGAGTGGGCAATGATCATGGCTTCAGCCGAGCTGTTGGACTCTTTCTACGGTTTTTTTCAATGACTGTGTAGGAAAATAAAATGACACAGCAATATATAAGGACTCCTTCAGTCTGGGACACTTTCAGAGTGGCCAGTATAAAAATACTTTCCAGTGTATGGTTTCAATTACACTCTTAAACCAAACTGCTTTAGAAAATGGGAAGGATCTCAGAAGATGTGAAAGTTGCTGCTGGCTGCATTATTCACAGCCCCTTAGGAGGCCACATAATGCTAAGCGCACAGGAAAAGGCAACAAGAGCACGGGAAGTTGAGGAGGGCAGAGATTTAGAAGAGCTGGTCACATCGTTAGAATTTCACTTACTCTCTTCAAGTCATTTGCAGAGAGTGGGAATGCTGAAGTGCTTCATGTATATTATGTTAGAAAAACATTTCCTGTGTTTTAAGGGCACCACTGATTTCCCATCTCCTGCTCCCTGCAGAGCTCCTGGACAGTGGGAGGGCGACTCCAAATAAAAGTGCAGTTGATCATTTTGCTTTTTGTATTTCCACTATTTTCCTTTTGGAGATGTGAACTTTAAATGAGCTGCTGTAAAAGCTTCTTGGGGTCAAAAATAGAGGAAATCACATCCACCACAGAGACAGGCACAGCAAAAAACCCTAATATGACCATTATGTTCAACTCAGCAGTCTTTTTCCTGTTGGTAGGGTTTTGATACAAGTTTAGCATCAAGCCAGGCTGTCAAAACCAATGAAATCTATTTCTGTGACATTGAAAGAGCTCTTGATGAAAGTCAATCAGTTTAGGGGATGTTGGTTTGGTTTTTTTCTGTGCACTTGGAATCAAGACAGGGGAAGAGATGGATTTTCACAGAATTGCTGCCCTTTCTTCTTAGTTTCTAAGCAGTGAGGAACATGAACTAAGCAAACCCATTTATTCTGCAAACAGTACCTGTAGTGCTTGATGCTAACAGCTACATTTTAGTCTGACCACTTTTGAGTCTTGTTTCTTAACAGAGCTAACCCTTTTGCCAGGTCTTCTATCTCAAAATTATTGGAGAGGTTTATCTCCCGATGGGGCTCTGGTTGTGGGTGACACATAGAGCAGCACTCAGGCTCCTGAGTTAAACAATTTTTAGTTTCCGTACTATAGAAGGAATTTCAGCTAAGATAATGCCAGTGATGGTAGACAATTTCTATATTTAAGCCTCCACAGAATTTCCTTCACAAATCTATATTCATTGCAGTAAGATATTATCAATAAGAAGGGTTGGACCTCCTGCAGAAGACTTTTTCCTGCCCAAACAGCACTTCTGATGTTTTCTAGGCATTCTGGACTTATAGGATAAGAATACATAGTTTGTAAGACCATTCAACAACTTTATCTAGTCCAGAAGCTTTTTACACCACAATTTAACAGCTTGTTTTCTTGCAAAGAGTTTTATGGACTCTTTGGTTCCCATTAAAAAGAGGGCAGAAGGTAAATAGCCCAGCAGTAAATATGTGCTTGGTGGGGTTATGAATCACTAATTGTTCCTCTGTGTGGATTTTTCTACCCTGGAATCTAACTATGGCTATTTAGAGAGGATCACTTTACAAAAAGATTAACTTTACATCTCCATCCGTTCTCTGCTCAAGGTGAAATGAAAGAAACTGCCATCTTCTCCCCAGCCAGTTATTATAATGGTGTGAAAAAAATGAGTTAAATATTGACCTTGTCAATACAACCAAGTTCAGATGAACTAAAAGTAAATCGAACAATCTTTTAATCCCAGGAAAATATTTTAAGGCTTTTCTTTTTATTGTCTCAAGCTCACTTTTAAGACCTTAGTTTATGACATAGTAGTGATTCATGCAATCACCAAAAGAAAACTGTGAAAAGAATAAAACAATGGTTCTCCATTTTTGTAGCACTGAATCAGTTTTATGGTTTGTTAACTCAAAAGCAATCTGTACTTTTTTTTTTTTTTAAATTCTACTGATTGCTACTTAATTTTTCAATAAAATAAACCGATAACTCAAAACTGTACTTTTTTTTTTTTAAATTCTACTGATTGTTACTTAATTTTTCAATAAAATAAACCGACCGGCAATTTTCTCATCCAATATAAATCAAACTAACACATCACTTAACAGTGGCACATTTTTCTGCTCCCTTTCCAGCTGACACTGTTCAGTTTTGTCCACTGTAAACATATATTTTCTATCCAATCCGAAGGGTACTTGCTACTATTTCTCTCACAAATTCTACTGATTGTTACTTAATTTTTCAATAAAATAAACCGACCGGCAATTTTCTCATCCAATATAAATCAAACTAACACATCACTTAACAGTGGCACATTTTTCTGCTCCCTTTCCAGCTGACACTGTTCAGTTTTGTCCACTGTAAACATATATTTTCTATCCAATCCGAAGGGTACTTGCTACTATTTCTCTCACTTCTGAGCTCTGAACTGAAGCCAGGACTCAATTCAGAGTCTCCAATTCTACATGGGACAAAAGGCACTTTGAAACAGAACCTGAACTACCAACAGTCCCAGCTATTAAATCAGCATATTCTGTAGGTAAAGCACAAGCCTAGGTCAAATAATGCAACTTATTTAGAAGCTTTTAATGTTGATATCATTTGGTCTACAGCATTCCAATGAATTACTAAGTTAACCAACACTCATCAAGAAAAACAACAAGAAACCTACTGTTAGTATTTTCTTTCTCTTCCTAGATGTAAATTTGAAGATATCTCTGAACAGATTTTACACTTTAATTGATTTCATTTTCCTAGTAGATTTTAGTTTACTACTTAAAAAAAACTAGATAATGAAATGTGTTCCAGCTTTGAGATGATGAGATTAGGTGGTTCAAAGATCTAATTGATACTATAAGAATACAGTTGTGTTGTAAGTTTACCAAGACCTACCATTGATTCCAGAGAGCATTCATTTCTTTGGTGATAGCTTTGAATCATTATTTTAGACAAGCCATAATCTATTCAACAAAATCATAAAGGAGGATGCTATGGTATCTTTTCCCCTCCATGGAATGAATTCAGTTGCTTAACTTTGACCCTTGCATAAATGTGGTTCATTTCTCCCTTACCCTTCCAAATACATATATTATCTTTCATAATTCTATACTCTATCATGGATAAATTCCAATGCCACTAAATGTCTTTACCATTAACTACGATTCCATTTTTCAGACTATCCCAAAAGTTCCATACAATCTTTTAAAAATATTATGGCATGTTTGTTTATATTGTCATTTACTCCAAGAATAGCCATGCTATAGCACTGGTTCTGACTCCTGTCAATCCATGTAACCCAATCCAGTCCCTGCCACTGAATCCAGGATTCATCCCAACTTTTCTCATGCTCAGTAGGAATTCACCTTCAGAAGTCTCTTCACCTCTAGTGCCTGGTTCTCAGAGTAAGATTATTATGATGATTAATAAATATTTTTAAGAACCTGTGTATAAAGCCAAATTGTGGACCATGGGAATGTTGCATTTTCAGACAATGGAGGTGGCATTTTTTTTGATTTACTTATAAAAGCTCAACATGGAGAGTTACATTAAAACAACTTATAAGGTGATTTCACAGTGAGATATGTAAAAGTTAGCAATAAAAATAAATGTCATCCATATTTCATTGTGCCTTTATACCTGTGAGTTTTTGCTATATTAAATCATCATCTAGTGTTTTTCCTTTTGGTTTCCTGTTTCAGTGCCCAGAGCAAGAAGCCTGTTCAGTACAACTGAAACCCAGTCAGCTGTTCTTGCTGCCCAACCCACCGAGACCTTCTCAGAGGAATGTCATTCCAGAAATTCCTCAGGGAGTGCAATATTTTCCCATTTGCAAGAAAGATTTTGTTATTTTTAAGACTTGGGGTGAGGTAGGGTTGGCAGAGAATCATATGATCGTTGCTATTTTCCTCCCACCCCCATTCCCTGCCCCACCAGGGGCGATGAAGAAACCCAGGGAGATGTGCAAATCTCACCTTCAGCCTGACAGCCCTGAGTGACCAGAATTTTGAGCTGACAAGGACATAAACTCTTGTAAGTGAAGTGTGTTATTGATTTGCATGCAGCTACAGTGCAGAGATCAGGGGAAGTTCAAGGCTATACACTGTCGTTAAATTCCTCTCAGATTAGGGGAAAAAAAATCTAATTACTTTCATTGAGGTACACAGAATGAAAAATCTATTTTAGTATTTTGAATTTAAAATTGATCAATCCCTTTGTGCCGTTTTACCTCTTGAACTGATGGAGGCTTTGATACATTGTGGGAAGAACCGTTGTATTTTAGAATAAATTAAAAGCAAACATATTGTTTTGTAAAACTGAACCACAGATGTTCTCTTCTTTTGGGCATTTAAAAATAAATAAAATCAGGATTATGACTCAAGAAGATGCATAAAAAATGATTTAAAATGCTCTTATTACTGTTAATACAAATGACCCAGGAGTGATTCACCCTTAGAGCAATAATTCCTCATATTATTTTTAGTAATTTTCAGGCTGAGTCCAAGGTTCTTCACAGCCCCAGGAAGGTCTGAATGGTCTCACGGTTAATTTTTGCTATGCTCATTGGTATTAGTATTTTATCCACCACTTGCATTATAATCAATGCTTAAAAAAATGCACTCTAAGTATCTAGAAATGAATTAATTCCACTTGATTTTCAGAGTCTTAGGCCTATTTAAAATAATCTCATCTGCTTGATACATAGAAGTCTTGTTTAGCCCTTCCCTTCCCCCAGTTTGATTCAGCGTTTCCCTATTGTTGTGGCAGACCTTTCAAAACGTGTTTGATCAGACATTCTTTCTGCTTGATGTTCTGTGCCAGTGATTGACAACAGTCCTTTGTGAGCAAGCATTTAAGTAATGATGTACCGACTTGTTAGGGAGCTGCTGTGTCAAGAAGAGAAATGAACAATAAATTAGAATAAAATGGAATTGCATTTGAAACTTGGCTGGAGGATTTTGCATTTGTGAGGACAAAGGACATTTGACAATCTGAGTCATCTTGCAGCTTTGCCTGTAGCAACTGTCAAATTAGTTCTTAATGCTACAGGGAAAGGGATTGAGTCAGAGCATTGCTTAAAGTTAAGAAGCTCATCAGTAAATCACTGGCAATATTAACAATTATGAGCTACACATGAATATGGCAAAACACTCTGAATATTATGCTTACAAGAGAAAGCCAAGAGTTGAACATAATTTTGCTTATTTTGCTTTCAGATCCCTGTGCCTTCTCCCAGGAACTACAGCTTTAAATTGGGGTAGGCAAAGGGAGCACATCGAGTCAAGATTTTCTAGATTGCATGTCCTCACAACTATATAACAGGAAGAAAATCAGGTGCTGAATCTGATTTAACAAAGTATAAGAGTAGGTGAGGAAGAGAAATGCTTGCCTGCATATAAATTCAAGACTGACGTGCTTGTCTGTCATCCCTAAATTTACACCTAGCAGGATCCAGCAGAGCTCCTCCCTCCTCTCAGGCACCTTTGACTCCATCCCTTCTCTGCCACAGCTGGAAGGTGTGACCAGATGCCACAGTGACTGTATTCCCATCAATATGAGGTTCAGATAACTAGTGTGGATTGAGTGTCCATGCTGGGGATGAGGAAGGGCTGTGTCATGAACACCAATTCCAGTTCACTCTAAGAGGAAAACATCAGTTTTCTGTTAATTATAAGCCATGTCAGAGAATAACATTCCCTTTCCAATTTCCTCACACACATACACAAGAAACTCAGAGTTACACTGCTTTCATGCCAGAGACATTTAAGTTGCTTCACAGAGTGCAGTTCCTCTGGAGGATTTGGGTCAGAAAATACCCTAGTGTTAGAAAAGCTCACACAGAATCCTTGGATTTGAGCTGTTTTAAATATATGGTGCATTTTCAGGCCAGCACTGACTTTCATGATCACTGCATACATCATTTTATACAGTGGCTTTCAATGGGAAAAGAAAAAACCAACACCCATGTTTTATTTTTAAGACTGAAGATAAGACTTAACTGCCCCATGTGATGATCAGTGTAATTTCATCTCTTTCAAAATCTCTGTAGGTCTAGCTCAATATGCTGTATGATATTATAAGGAATCTATTGTGCCAGGCTCTACGCCACTTTTCAAAGACACAACTGCACAATTCTACCATTTTCTGGCATGAAAGGGGTCAGAGGGGAACAGAATTAGATATGTTGTGGGAATGGCCTGAGGTACAATTGCATTGACAACTCATAATGACACTATAGGATACCTTCTCTCCTAAGCTGCACAGGTCTCTGGCACAGCAGGCACTGCCCTTTTAAGTGCTTTGCACACTGTAATGAAGTCCTGTAACACTGACAAAAGAAGGATGATGAGTACATTCACCACCTGAAGAGTCTCTTGAAAGTGACACCATAGAAAGAAATTTCCTGAGCTCTGCAAACACTGCACTAATGAAACTTCAAGTGGGATTGGTTGATCAAAACTCCTTTCAAAAAAACCACCAAAAATCTGACAAACAAGCAGAGAAATGAAATAATATATGGAACTCCAATGATGCGTCTTTTTAAAGAAGGATTATTTCATGTACCTCAGCTCCTCCACTGAGCACAGATGTCTTTCTACTAACAAAATTCTTTACATGACACAAAAATATGATCACAGGGTCTCAGATATCTCTCAAGGATAATGAAGATTGCACAAACTTTACAGCTATTCACATCTGAAATTGGTCACTCTAGGTTTGTTGGAAACTCATTTCAAATTTATGAGAATTTGTGAATAGACTTATTTATAACCAGGCTGAAAGTACACTCAGTACTTTAACAAGCTTTACCATCAGTTGGATTGTTATCTGAACCTGAACAAGCAATTCAACTCAGCTGGACAAGATATAGTGGAAAAAAAAGGATGATTCTTTTTGGTGTAGATCTAATTGAAAGCAGAAAATCACATCCAGTTCCAGGGCTTTTGTAATAGACCTATCTCTATTTTGTGCTATAATTTGTCTTTTATTATATTTATCCAAAACTTGAGCACATTAGGACAATGCTTTCAGTGTAACCACCAAACCTATAGTAAAAGTTACATGAGATTGAAATAATAATTTACAAGTTAGCTTGTGTAATTACATTCAGAGAGATCTGCAGGACTGACTAGCACCAAAATGCTTTCTGGATTATAAAATTGCCAGTTATGAGAACGTCTCTGATGCTCTGTCCTTAGAGTGACTTTGCAAGGTTGAGTGTTAGATTGTGCACTTTCATTTGTATGAAAGGCATGAGAAACCATCTCCATGTATATACATATGTATTGATATAATGAATTTTAGATTTAAAAAGGTTTGATATTCTGAATTTTAGGTTTTAAAAAAATATACATTATCTTAAAATATGAGAAGTGTCTTTGGACCTGATAGCTGCTTTCAGCCTCAGGAATGTCTGCTCACACTTTCAAGCATTTTGGGGATTTTGAAGGATTTTTTTTATCTGCTGTGAGAATATTTCTCTATTTCTAGGCAAAATCTCTAACAAGTTCTGAGAAACTAGTTCATTGCATAGAAGATAATTTCTAAAGAACAATTCAAGGCATGGACTCCTAATACTTTAAGGACAATATATGATTACTTGTTACTTGTAACAATGTTGAGTGTGTGATCTTTCCTCGTCTGGTATGGTCCATTTTCTCACATTGGAAAGAGCTGCTGAGAGCACTGAAAAGAGCTTAACACTGGATGAATTTAGAAATAATTTCATTCTCTTCTTCAGGAAAAGCCAAATAGTGAGCTGAGTCACTTGGTTCTGAACATACCAACATGCATTCTCCAAAACACCTCCCTCCCACGTTTGCAGAGACTTCAAACTTTCAGATTAACTTCAAACTCATCCATAGCCAGGAATTTTATCTTTCAGGTTGTCCTCAAGACCTCAACTGATGCTGGTCACTGGTAACCCAACCTGCAATAGCTAATGACTCTAAAACCCAAACTCTAGACATGTGTCAACTAAGGAATATCAGCAACAGCATTGAGACAAATCCCTAGAGAAGGGATAGCATGGGTCTAATTTTCTTGACATCTTCCTTTTTTGTTTGTTTGCAAGTGGAATATTCTCATTTTCTTAGACTTTGGTATCTGGATAATGAGAAAAAGCTCTTCTGCATCCAGAAACAGGTTAAGCACCCAAGAGGAGCTAAAAAGAAAACCCAAGCAACAAAATGAATTAAAAAGAAAAAAAATCAAAACAGAAAAAGAGTAATTAAAATAATTTGTTTCTCTTGTACTAAGAGCCCTGAGGAAAGGAATCAAGCTTTATACACTAGCTTGATGTAGGGCCTTTTCTCTTTCCAGGGAAAATATCAATGAAAAACATCCTGAGGGACATAAAAATGGATGATCTGAGTGTAATGAAGGTTGACAATGACTATTATTGATGTCCTTATCACAGATGACAAGAGGTTTTGGAGACTGTTCTAGGATATTGACACTGTACTGGTTCAAATGCTCTTTTTTTCCTTTCTTTTTTTTTTCCCCCCCCTCTACTTTTTTTAAGCTAATGTATGGGCTGCTTCAGGGGCAGTGTTGGAAAAACTTGATGTGCAGAATGACATTTGTCACCCTCTGTTCCCAAGCTAAGAGCACTGTCTTCCTGTTAGACATCTTTCAAACTGAATAACAGCTGCATTAACACGAATTATTCTCTGTCCATCAATTTTAATTTTAAGATGAAAAGCAAAGGCAAACCTCAAGTGAAAGAAGAATTGTTTCAAGAACAACTTCTCCTCCTACCCTCTTACTTTGACAAGAATGTGAATTCAGATGCTGGAATACAAGATAAAAGGGAACTAGAGGTTATGTTTTGACATAAGCATGATCCAGATTGTGAAGTGGTATCAAATATTGTTTAAAACATGTCATCAATTTAGATTGTACAAATTCACTAAACACTTAAAAGGCAGATAAGGAGTTCGGGGAAAAATAAACATTTTCATCTTCAGGCACTGAGAGCAGGCATGGTGTCCTCAAGGTGCACAGGAGGTTGTCTAACAAAAGATTGACTCAAATGAAATCATAGAATCATAGAATTTAAGGGTTGGAATGGACCTTACAGATCATCTAGTCCCAACCCCCTGCCCTGGGCAGGGACACCTCCTCACTAGATCAGGTTGCTCAAGGCTCATCCAGCCTGGCCTTGAACACCACCAGGGTTGGGGCACCCACCACATCCCTGGGCAACCTGGGACAGTGTCTCACCACCCTTACAGTAAAAAC
The DNA here is from genome assembly GCF_000695815.1 of Acanthisitta chloris. Lineage (NCBI taxonomy): Eukaryota > Metazoa > Chordata > Aves > Passeriformes > Acanthisittidae > Acanthisitta > Acanthisitta chloris. Next base: position 34,446 of record NW_008689681.1, read on the forward strand.
CTTTTTTCTAATGTCTAATCTAAAGTTCCCCTTCTTCAATTTGAACCCATTACCCCTTGTCCTATCACTGCAGTTCCTCACACAGAGTCCCTCTCCAGCTCTTCGTAGCCCCTTCAGATATTGAAAAGTTGCTCTGAGGTCTCCACACAGTCTTCTCTTCTCCAGGCTGAACAGCCACAACTTTCTCAGCCTATCCACATAGGGGACATGTTCCAGTCCTCTTATCAACTTTGTGGCCTCTTCTGGACTTGCTCCAACAGTTCCATGTCCTCCTTATGCTGAGGACACCAGAACTGTGTGCAGTATTCCAGGTGGGGTCTCACGAGAGCAGAGTAGAGGGGAAGAATCACCACTTTTGACCTGCTAGCCACACTCCTTTTGATACAGCCCAGGATACAATTGGCTTTCTGGGCTGCTAGCACATACTGCTGGCTCACGATGAGCTTCTCATCTACTGTCAAATCCTGCAATCTTGTCCAGTCACTCAGAAACAGTCCGTTTCCTGCGATAAGATTTATCAAAACCCATTTTGAAATATTTTAAACTTCTGTAGATGTCAAGCCTTTAAAACAAACGTTCATAACACAATTTCAAGCTTTTCATCTACAACTAAACACACTGGAAATGTTTTCTTAAAAAAGACACAGCACACAACTCCTGAAGCTTAAATATAAGCAAGGCAAACTTGGTGTAAAATTGTGCAACTAGCTAACACTGTACTCATGTATAGTGTAACATACTTGTAAGTCATCAGTAGTATCTGAAAGTATAAGCTCCCCAGTTCATTAAAGCCTGAAAAATTAGATTTTATTAAACAAATTTATCTTTGCATAAAACTAATTCTGCTTCTGCACTGCCTATGACAGTCAGCTTCAATCATCTTTAAGACACAAAGTTCTCCTTCATTCTATTTTCTATTTTAAGACCAAAACATTTGCTACAAAAGAAACAAACTCTGATTATGAAAACAAATAGAAGTGCATAGTAAAATGAGTCCAACACAAATTTTCAGCTTTAATAACAATTTTTGGTCTATACCAACACTTAGACACGCATAGATCAGAATACTGTATAGAAGACCAGAATACTAGTGAGTATTTTAAAAGGAAGGTTCATTAAGATGAAAATGTGCAGACCAGAAACTCTCTGCCTCATAAAACATTGCCCCAGCTAAATGTATGTACACCTCAGGTTGAATAACTTTAAAAAATAATTCCTTTCCATGTAAAAAATTCTTTAGATCTTTCCTTTGAAATAAGACAGGACTCAAAATGTGGCTGAGAATCTCCTGGCAGAGATATGACTTGAGAAACAGGTGGAAAACCTGCACTCAATTTATCCAAGTTGTAAACCACTTTAAAAAACAAACCCCTGGTCATTTGTTCATAGTGAAGGGTTCCTCATGCTAAGTTTGCAGAGTCTGTTTGCCCTTAGATGAGTTTTCCTAGCAATGCCCTCTCATGTTCCTGCTGGCTGGGCTGGTTACAGAGGCTTAGTTGGAAAACAGAAGAGCAAGACAAATAGGTAAGAAGATTGCAGGGAGCAAAGAGTTCAGCAGACCCATTAGATAATCAAAATAAATTCCAGTAATTCAAACAAAATCCTCTCTTGTGGAATAGACCCCTCTGTTTTCTTCACTCTCACATACCATCGTGGCTAAATGTTCAAGTAGAGTCCCTCAAAAGAGGGAGAAGTGGAGCAAGGAAAAAAAAATGGCCAGGAACCAGTTGGTATATTAGTTTAGTACTTATATCCCATCCTGTCTTTATGCTGTTAAAAGGTTTCCATTGATCTTTGTCTATTACACTTAAGATCTGTTTTAAAAAATGATGCTACACCTATTTCACACTTTACTAGCAAATTCAGGCCATGTCAGAGTGACTATCTAAGTTCAGTATCTTGATACCAAGTTTACAGCATGCTTAGGCAAGTAATCCAAAAAAACAATTGTCTGATGCAGTTCTTTATTTCCACTAAAGCTTTACAGAAATTGCAGTCAATGTGGAAGTAGCCAAGAGTTATGAACTGTCAACATGCTGATAGGAAAGTAAACAATGTAAAAGTGAAGCCAGCATTTGAGTCTCACAGCATGGTACACTGCTGTAATGGTTTAAATCATAAGCCAAATGATTGTTATTATAGAGATAGTGAATGTCATGCTTACAGAAAAATTGTGCATGTTAAAAATGACTGCCATTAAAAAGATAAGTCTCACAGGGGGAAGGGACCTCAAGCCAGTAAACAGACACAATGCATTACAGCAAAAAAAAAAAAAAAAGCAGGACAGAAAAGGGAAGTCTTGTCTAATTACCAGATTCAGCTATCATTTATAGTACTCTATTACCAAGAAAAGGCTGGAAAAGACAAATACAAGGGCAGGAGACTTCATTATTTATTTTAAAACCACAGAATCTCAGAATTAAGAGCATGGCAATTAAAATATGCATATCTGAAAAGAGATACTGGGTCTTTGTAGGCAAGTGTGGCATTGGGAAGAAGAATTTTGAGCCTAAATGGCATTCTTATTTAAATATCAAGAAAGATAAGGCTGACCCACAGAAGCTTGGAGAATTATTTTCCTCCACCATTAAGACAGAAATGCCTTTCTTATCACAAAACAAGAGGAAATCTGCACAACTGTTCTTCCTGTAATTACTAGAATAAAACACCAGGAAATTATATCTCTCCCTCAATAAAACAGGTATCAGAGAACTATTCTAGTTTACTGTCCAGGAGTCCAGAAACAGAGGACTCTCTCCATGTGAGGAAATACAAGGTCTCTTTTTAGTGTTATCCCAGCACACAGTTCTAGTCAGAAGACAATTGATTCCCCTTTAAACCAGAATCCTACTGACAGCTGCATGATAGCTGATGTGGAAGGGCAACCCCTACAAGAATATTTGAGTCAAGATTCAAACTTTTCACAGTTTTTCCATGATTGTCATAGCTAAGAGCCTCCAGATCAACTCAAACCTATGGATTTTCTTGAATTAATTCCTGCTTGACAGGCATATTTTAAAGAAACAAAAATGCTTCTAATATTTTTAAAGCTATTACTGATGGAAAATCTATATTTTTTCAGTAAATTGTTCCAGTGGTGGTTTATTCAGCAGGTAGCATGAGATAAACGTGTTGTGAAGAACCTGCTTTGTATACTGCATAGAAATTTTCAATGATCCTGTAAGCATCTTACAGCCACAAATATGAATTTAGACACATCAATGCCATAAGTTCTGATCTGTTTTTTTAACACACTTATTTCTGCGCAGTACTATCAAATAATGTTGAGGACACTCTACCCAGTATTGTAATCTCTCCCAGAAAGGAAATCTCAGTTTACACATGCTGTTTGAGAGCCAGTTTTGAATTTGTTGGCCTTACAAACCACACAGTGGGGGTTTTTGAGTTTCAAGGGTGTCACCATAGCAAAAAATTGCACTGAAATAGGCAAACACCTCTGGAACAGAAACCTGTTCAACAGGATAACTTCCCCTTACCTGCACCTCCTCTTTGCCACTTCACAGTTGCTTTGCAGCCAATTTACACAGTCATCAATGTTCATATTCTCAGAATCTTCTCAGGAAACTTTCAGATCTGTTTCTCTTGAGCTCTGCACATTACTCCAAGCTCCTGTGCCTTCCCAGGCCGTGAGGTGACTGAGGAGTGAAGCAAAAAACACACCCCAGTGTGTTGCACATATTTCTGTCACTGTATATGTGCACCTTATCAAGTACACTGCTAGCAAAACCACTTTACTCCTGTTATTACCACAGCTATGTTCCATGAAAAGCTTCTGGAATTCTTCTATTTGATATTCTCTTCTTCATATAACTAAGGAGCATATCAGCCCCCTTGGGCATTCAGACAGGCTTATGACTGATTGCCCATTCAAATTCGAGTGGGTTATCCACTGTAGCTGCAGATTGCTTCCAGAATAAGTCTGGGGGTTGGAGGGGATCCTGTAAAAAAGTATTCTTTATTCCTAGGAGAAGAACTTCCTTGACTCCTAGCCATTTCAAAGACTCATTATTTACTGGCACCAAAATCCACTTGGAAACTAATATGTGAGAGAAATGCTCAGTATAGAGCATGAGTCAAAGGGCAAAAATCACCTTTATAAGTTATTCTCAAGGCAATCACTTCATATCTCATTTCATTATGCAGTATATATTTCAGGTATTCATTTTGAGTGTATTATTGAAAAGAAAACATTGAGCTCAATATATTTTAAAACTCTTAAAAAACTGTTACGCATTTGAAGGATATTGCGCTCGAGGCTGGTAGTTCCTCATCCCTGTTTCTCTGTTACATGTGAAACTAGATGAGAAAAATCAGATTATCACTCTCAAATCCCTTTAGGAGAAAGCTGAATTAACATGACAATTCAAGTTCATGGAAGAAGATACTTGTGCAAAGTGTGTATGACTTCTCAATTCATTTAACATTGACTTTGCAATTAAGTTAGCTTACTTCCTCACAGATACTGCAGCAAGCTTGGGTATGTCCTAGGTAAATGAAGTAGCAAGTAGGAGGCTGAACTCATGCACTACCTTTTAACTACCACTTGCATAACTCTGTGGTCCAAAAGTCTCCATGTCTTTCAGAGGTCTTCATGATAAAATTATGACAAACATAAAAGAAAAAAATACAGCTGGGACTCTAATGTTAAGAGGGTAAGTGGCAAATGTGGAAGGAAAGGACAAGAAGGTCTGCTATAGGACACAGTCTAGGTAGGATGAGGCACATATTTAGCTCAGTATGTTGTCACTGTATTCTAGAGGGCAATTTCTATGAAACTGGTGGTATCTCAGGGCTGGTATATAATGCATTTAACAGTGCTAATATGTTAATGCAATTTGCTCATTTCAGCACATTGCTTAAGTGTCCTTTGAAAGACTCATAATAGTAGTACAAAGATGGGTATGAAATGAGGTGTGAATAGAAATGTGTGTATGGAAGCACCAGAAGAGCAGCAGAACAGACATGAAAAGAATGGTCTATACTGATAGCAGAGGAAACTTCATCCAGCAATAAAATGAGGAATTTGCTCCTTTGGTCAAAACCAGAACTCCTGTACTGTGATACAACCATGGCTGCAGACCCCGTGTTGGCAGAAGGCCTCAGAGACATGATGGGATGGGAGAAAGGATTCAACAGTTTTTGTCTTCTGTCCTGTGTCCACCACAGGTGATCTTGGACAGCCTATTTGGGCACACGTCTGTGCTTTAGTATGTTGGTGTGAGAATGAATACAAGTTTTGAGACAGATAATAAGCAAAATCAGTTTGCTTATAGATTTTGTGAATATATACCAACTTCTTCTGGTGCAACTCATCACACAAGTAGGAAAAAGCAGAGCCTTGAACTTTCAGTGAAAAAGAGGTGGTTGCAGAAGAAAGGTGATATATGTGTCATTCCTTCTGCAGCAAATATCTATAGCTTTTGCTGAGAAGAATTGCCCTTCTCAAAATACGTCATGAAACTATTTATGCAGGATAAATAGATAAAATGAAGACAAACTGATAGTTTTCACGCAAGATCAAGCTTAATTTCTCCTTCATATGGTGGCTTTATGTTTATATACATAGATCATAAATCAAATTTAGGTGTGAAAAGAGACAGACAACATTGTGCAAGCCTCTGTCTCTTTCAGCTGAGGTGAAATCTCTACAATTTTAAGGAGTTTCCAGAATAAGTGGCAATAGAGTAGCAATGGAAGGAAAAATCTGTCAGAGAGTAATATACTCTTGAAATCCAGCTGAAAACATGTTGTAAATTTGGAGAACCTTGCAAGAAAAAGGTACTTAGACGACTGCAGAATCCAAAATCATAGTCAAGAGGCCTGAGACAGGCTGTGGACTAGTACAGCTTGAAGATTTATACCAACATGCTGCACCCACACAGGAGCCCACCTGAGCAAGAATCCAGTGTTGGGATTCTCACACACTAGGGAGGTGAACAGTGGAAGCAGAGAGCATGGCTAGGTCTTGACACACACTGTTTCATGGCTCAGTGAGCCACTGACATTGTATTGAAACTCTGCTGTATTCTAATAATCTCCTGGTTATAGCAAAAGTCAGCACAGCTGAACTTTACATATGTGACTTACTCATTAACTAAGCAAGTTTAGTGCTTTCATCTGTCCATTTCTTTTTTAGAATGGGGCAAACAATAAACAAGAAATATATTTATGCATCACTTTGTCTACTAAATTCACTTATAAACTCTTTTTCCATGATTTATTTTTCTATCGTTGCTCAAGATATGATGTAACTGATAGGACTAACCATTGATGTAAAGATCCTCAAGTTCAATTAAAAAAGGGCAATGAATAATTAGAAACAGGCAGACATGCAAGCACAATTCTGATGAGCTTGGGGTGCAGTGTTTTTGCTCATGTCACAGCCAGAAGGCAGCAGTAAAACCAGGACAAGACTGAGGTTCTGCATTAGGATACATGGAAGGCCAACTTCTCAGAGATGTCACAGAAACATGCACATGGCAGTTGTCAAGACAAGGGATGTCAAAAAGCTTTTGCCATAACTGAGTCTTGAGATGATGTGGTTGTTTGCTGTGACAGGTATTTCCTTAAACAACCCATGTAAAACAACCTATAACACAGGTGAGGGCCTGGAGGAATCTCCAAGGCAAAGAGCAGCCCTCCAAATCAGGTGGAAGGGTTATGATCTTGGCCTGGCAAGCAGACAATACTGCAGGCTGTTCACTAGTATCTGCAGACATATTTTGACATGAAAGAGTCACAACTAGTACATCCCAAAATCAGTAAATTCTGCAATGACCACACTGAGTGACAAATGCTAATTGCAGTTAGAGATACCCTTTTTGCCACATTACAAATGTCTGAAAGCAAAGAGGTGTTGCAATATTGAGACTGAAAGGGCTCATCACTCTCTGGAGCTAGAGCATTTAAACTCATTTTGCCTTCAAGTTTGGAAGCTTCCTACTCTTCCACTCCTGCTAAAAAAATGCTGAATGCAGTTGGTCTTCATAATGTAACTGTGATTTAATTTCATGCAGCAACACAGTTAAAGAGTGCAAAATGTAGTTTTGCAGTGCTGTCTGCCCTACATTGCTGTAGGCAGAGAATACCACCATAAGGCACCAGGGGTTTTGCCAGAATTCAGGTGAATAGAGGCTAAATAAATTTCCTTTGTAGTTGTTACTTTAGATCAAAATATTCAATTTCTGTAATGTAACTGTGATTTAATTTCATGCAGCAACACAGTTAAAGAGTGCAAAATGTAGTTTTGCAGTGCTGTCTGCCCTACATTGCTGTAGGCAGAGAATACCACCATAAGGCACCAGGGGTTTTGCCAGAATTCAGGTGAATAGAGGCTAAATAAATTTCCTTTGTAGTTGTTACTTTAGATCAAAATATTCAATTTCTGTTTTGCGCTCATAATGTACCTTTCAGTCACAGGAATAACAAAAAATTCTATTGTATGCAGAGATATTTTCCTTCATTACTGAAATGAATCCTTCTTTGGGATAATGAGGGACCAAAGAGTGTGCATCAAATCAAGAACATTATTACTCTCAGATATAAATCTTAACAAGTCTATCAAGATGCATGGTGCTTTGATTTCCAGAGAGGCTCAAGACAGGTAGTTTAGTAGGAGAAAGCTTATTAGGTATTTTGAATATCTAGCCATGAAGGGCACAACTAGAACTGTTGTGCAAGTTCTCTTCAATCCCATGATGTTGCAACTGCAGCCAGAGCACTTCATAAGGAATGTGGATCACCAGAGAGGCTCTCTGTGCCATGCAGAGGCTCTGAGGTTGCATCAACTCTTAAGTGCTGCTTATTGAACCCTCAGCACCATTTCTGAGCACTGGGGTTAACTTAGCCTTAACACAGCACAGATTATCTTAAGTGCTCTGTGCTAATAGGATCATAATGCTGGAAACCCTGACCTTGCCCTCCCTAACCCTTGAAGCATTCTCAGACTGTAACTGAGTCTTTGAAAGCCTTCAGTGAACACTACTAATTATAACTGCCTTTGCCTGGGTTTAAAAGCAGTGAAACACTGTTTTCAGCCTGACTGAGGCAATGCTGGAAGTCTCAAGAAAAGATCTTTCTTTTCTCAAGCCCTTAAAACTTTTGACAAACGCAGCAATCTTACTATCTTGGCATGGTACAAGAGAACTTCTTATTACTAGATTACATATTCAATCTCACACAGAAAAGTATTAACTTTAGGTATCTTGTCGTATTAAAGCATTACAAAAAGCCCAGAAATAACAGTTATTGAACATGTTCATCACTGCCTCAATATGCAGCTTCTGAAAACCAAATATACTTAGTCTATCATCTGCAGAGAACACAGATACAATTAAACAATTGTCACCAAAGAAATTATTTTCCAGGCATGACTTTCTAGCATGTTTTAGATGTAGATGCACTCACAAAAATATATTACTACCCAGCATTAAAGTCAGAAAAAGCATCTCACAGCAGAACCCTTCCCCTGCCCCTTGAACAGTACAAATATGTGGCTTTACATAGCTGTATTAGTAGAACTATACAGGTCATTCAGTCACAAACATGATTGACATCAAACAGAGAAACCTTTTTCTGTTTGTTGTCATGTCCCAGAGAAATAAAGCAACATAGTGATCTGATAGAGCAGAGACTGAGGAACACTCGTACAAACTTGTCTGACAGCTTTCTAATCAAACACTTCAGCCATACATCTGCCTTATCACATGTTAAACTTTCACTTCAGAAGCATCAAGAGCACATACATAAATCTGTCCCTTCTACATGCCTTGCACTCCTCAACAACCTCACTTAAAGGATTTATATCCAAGTTCAGCTACTCAGGGACAGGAACACATTTCTGCTCACTGAACAGGTCTGACCCTCCCTGAAGGAAAGAAGTGCTAGGAGCATGTGAAACAACAGATACTCTGCATAGCCCAAAAATCTCTTAACATTTAATTAAAAGAAAATCTGATTTGTCTAGTAGATAGGAAGCTACTTGGCATGGGGAGGTGCATGCTCCCTCCTTCAATGACTGTGTAGCGTGAAATATTGGTGCACTTATGGGAACGAGAATGCAAGTCTGAATTTCTCAGCCATCATGTTTAAAAGCCATGTTGGTGCTCTGTCTCTCTCCTCCCCCCCACTCCCATCCCCCTTGCCTTTCTCTTGCATCTTTTCTCCAGCTAAGATTTAATTATTTAATGCCAAGTGCAATAACATCAGGAGCAACCAAGAGCATTCTTCCATAGAATACTTCATAGCACACTAATTAGGACTCTTCTGAGAGATTTAACAATCCCTGTAGGCAGAGGAGGGAGCTGGATCTGATCTCTTCTAATCCCAATGACTGCCCTCATTTTTATGCTGTTGCAAAGGGGAGCAGAGGGTTTCCAGTGGCCTCCTTTTGTGAGAAAAGTATTGCTCCTGCCTCGCTCCAGCTACAAATGGGTGAGTTGTTCAGCTTCAAGAATTTGGTTAAGACTGAGAAGAACCTGTTTCCCTCACACTTGGTATTGCACAGCCTATTGCTTAACATGCCAGCTCAGATCCAAGAGTGTTACCAGCACTTCCTCCCTGGAAAAAGAAACTTGTGTACCTAATTTTGAACAGTCAGTTCCACTAGGTACATGTCTGTGTGTGAGGCTCTCTAACACTGGCCTTAGCTCTCTCCAGCTGGGTAGAATTTATACAACATGCAACACAAAGGGAGTGAGCCACATCAGGAGCACATTTTCAGTTATAACAGAGCAAAGAATCACAGAATGGTTAGGGTTGGAAGGGACATTAAAGATCATCTAGGTCCAACTCCCCTGCCATGGGCAGGGACTACTTCCACTAGATCAGGTTGCTCAGAACCCCTTCCAAACTGGCCTTGAACACTTCCAGGGATGGGGCATCCACAACCTCTCTGGGCAATGTGTTCCAGTGCCTCAGCACCTGCAAAGTCAAGAATTTCTTCCTAACATCTAGTCTAAATCTACCCTCTGTCAGTTTGAAGCCATTCCTCATTCTCTTATCACTCTATACGTCACAAGTCCTTCTCCAGCTCTCTTGGAGCCTCTTTAGGTACTGGAAGGTGCTATAATGTCTCCCTGGAGCATTCTCTTCTCCAGGCTGAATAGTGTGTTGTTGAGTGGTGAGGAGCACACACTGGAAGGGAAGTTCCAGAATCAAGCAGCTTCCAGGGGGAAAGCAGCACATGAACTGACAAGCTTTACTTTATCACATTTTGAGCTTCTGACCACATCATGACCACAATATCAGACTTCAGCCAGTCTGGATAGGATTTTGCAGTGCATGAAATAACTGTAACCAAACTAAAGGATCAGCACTGGTCTGAATATTGCATCTGATTGCAATGAACTGTGTTATTTGAGCCATTAGCTCACACTGAAGACATTTAAAAAGAAAGCTGAACTGCTAATAATATTCAATTACCTCTCACCTTATTTCAGATCACTCATGTTTCTAATATTTCTGACTTTCCTTAAATCCTTCAGTTTTGTCATTGAAAATTAAACAGTAATTAGCTACAATAAAAACTAAGAGCAGTAAATAAGGACTGTTTATGATTAAAGCATGGTCAGTATTTTAAGAGTTATTACAATGTTTATTGAAATCAACACAAATCTTCCCCTCCCCCCAATTAAACTAATCTAAGAAGGACTTTTCATTACAAAAGAAAGTTGCAATATGAGCATTAGCTGGCTCATCCCATACAGTAGATCTTTTTCAAACCAGAGCAAATGTGAATTTTTAAACATATTGTAAAGTTGTTGCTCTTTATTTTTACCAATTAATGACTCTTTTGAACTTCACCTCATGATACTTATTTGCCTTCTTAAGTATACTGGAGGTTATACATTCTTCATTCCTGTCATTCATTAATCACTGTTCAATAAGTGCTGTCAGGAACTGTTGTCTTTGATGTCTCATTGTTCACTACATTCTTTCTTGTTGGTAGTTAATCAAATGCTTCCCTGCTGTGGTCAAAGCACAGTTTGATAGCCGTTTCAGAGGTGATCCAGCATTAAAACATGGAGCTTATTGCGAAGTTCATTTTTTTTTCTTATACCATGCTAACTGAAAGCTTTCATTTCTCAGTCCTTGACAAATGACACATTGTTGTCATGCCCTTATGACTGGGTAGCTCAGAAAATAGTACTAAGTTCTGCCATCTAACTGAAGCACACTGTAATGACTGACTAATTAGTTGTAGCTCTGAAATGAACTGCAAAGTTTCCATTGTCAATCACAGTGAAATAATGTTTCTTTTTTTTATTTTTTTTTAGAGACTGGAATTAGAACAATTGTCAAAATGTGTTAAAACTTCAGGGGGTGACAAGTCAAAGGAAAGCATCCAACAGAGAAAAATATCTAGCCTGGGATAAAAATGAACATTTTCATTTCTAGTGTTTGTTCAAGCCAGAGTTATACTGAAAATATTCAGAAAGAAATTCTACAAAAGCAATAGTGGGCAGACTGAAAACAAGTGAAGTACCAGCTCAGAGGAGAATGAAAAACAGGAATGAAATGGGACCAGGAACCACCATTGAAAATGCAACTAAATTTAAAACTAGACTACTAAAAAATACTGTGTGTTTTCATAGTAGTTTGACGTTACCACGCTTATTTGCTTTAAAATAAATCATCAGTTTGGAGTCTTTGCAAAGATGCAAAAACCACCCTCTCTCTCCTTTCAGAGATATTATCCCTCATAGCATGACACCCTGAACAATTGCTGCTGCTCAGCAGAAGTAGCAGCAAAATCTAGTAAGAGATCTATCAGATTATATGTAGTATCATCATCTTTCACTTGCAAGTGAATTTGTATGTTTATTTCAGACCAGTAGCACTAGTAGCACTGTAAATGTAAATAAAATAAAGAGGAAGCACTTTTAGAAAGATTATTATACTGCCTACTAATTATATAAATAGTATATAAAAGCTATTATATTTAGCAAGTGGTCCCTAAGAAGACGTTAAGGCACTTTTAGCCCATTAAGAGTCTTGTCTACTGTGTTGCTGTTCCCTGAGTTCTTCTCTTGCAAAAAATCTAGTTACAGTCACCTATCATTAAAACACATTAGTAAGACAAGAACTGGAGCAGTAAACAGGAGAGGGAGTTGAAACTGGATAATCTTTAAAGCCCCTTCCAAACCACTCTGGGATTCTATAAAGCGCAATTTTAAAGAAAATATTGTAAAAGCACCTTTGTAGAAGGCATCTTATGATCCAGCCACGGCACAGGTAATGACAAAACCCATCTGTATAACTTTTGGATCGCTGTGCTGTGTCATTTTGCTATAGATTTCATGAAGAATATACACCTGTAAATAAATAAGGACTTGATGGGCTATTTATAGCCTAACTTTCGCTTTGTTACCTGCTATTTCCCATTTTACTCTTGTTTGAGACTGAACAGAAGTAAAGACGATGCTTTAGCCTGCAGGCATTTTCTTTAGCTTCTTTTTTTTTTTTTTTTCAAATAACTGATGGAACAAAACATTTCCCCTTCTCTAGACACCAGCAATCTACCTGACTCAAATCCCCGTGACCTCAAGTACCATTTTCTTCTCTGTTCAAGTCTAGAAATAAAAGCACTAAGTTAATACATAGTCAGTCTGTTCATTCTTGTTACAATACACCTCTTGGTGTGCCTTGTGATCTTCAGAAGAGCTGCATAAAAACTCTTAAAAGAGTCTGAAGGCTGTAAATCCCTGATGTACTAATAGCAGGCACTGACCTATTAAAAATCTGGAGGCTAATTTGCTAAGGTTACAAGACAGTAATACCATCTCCATTGATACCTGCAATGCTCCAAACACTTCTCTTCCCAGCAGTACCTGAAGTTCACTGACCTGTTTAGCCTAGATCTTAGCTTACATTGCTCAGAATCTGTGTGATATCACTCCTATCAACTTATGCTATTCTCAGACAGGTAACCAGAGCAAATGCTTCCAGAAGAAAGAAGTAACATCATGATCCTGATTCACAATGAGTTCCATGCTGAACATCTTTGGAGTATTTCAGTGCCAGCTGAAGATGGACATTTGGAAAGAGAAAGGATCCAATAACATGTTTTCCAGTGAGACTGAAGTTCAAGCATCTGATTTTGGTGGGGTTTTTTTCTCCCAGGCACCAAATATTTGGTGTTGTGTCTTTGCCTTCAGTGAAGTTCCTGAATGTTTTGCGGGAATATCATAAAAAAATTACTCAGGCTAAATCTGTGCTGATGTCTAGTTCATCAAGCCTCAGTGAAGTGTAACCAGTAAAACTGCAGTAGGATGAATTTGGACTCTTGTACTTTAGGGAGCATAAGGGACTTTGCTCCAGATGCAAAATGACAGATTGCTGATGGCTTTTACATATATTTTGCAAACTGAGTTACTCATAAATAATTATGTCAAATAAAGTAAACTCTCCATAGCCTCTCCAAGGAGGAAACTCTGAGAACATTAATAAAAACCACCCAACAACAATAAGCTAGAGCAAGGAACTAACTGAAAAGTGCTTGTTTCTTCTTTTTTTAAATTGAGTTATTATTTTGAAGGGGAGAGGGAAATTAATAAGAAAGGCAACTGCCACAGCAACTTTCCAACAGATTTTCACCATGGTGTTTAAATTTTAAGATATTTGCATTCTGAGCCAAATGCAGAGAAAAAAAACCCCTCTTCTCAATGCCCAAACTGTGGATTCAAGAGGATTCCTTTCATTTAATCTAGTATAGCATTGAGTCTTCTCATAGCAGGAATAATTTATTTTCAGGAAATACAATCCAACAGGGAGAAGGAATTGCTCTCAGATTGCATTATTTCTCACCTAGCAAATCTGTATTCTAAATGTAAAGTTTCCTACTCTCTAGAAACTAGCATTCTAATATATAATTATATGAAGATTGAAAACCTTTTTGCTTTCCCAATTTAAAACTGTCACCAACAGCTCCTCTTCAGGACACAGACTGACTCAGTATCTTGTCACAATCTGTAGATGTCATCAGTATCTTCTTTTTTTGTTTTCTGAAAGTTTTTGTCTTTCTGAGAATTTTTTCCCCCTTTTTCTCCTTTTCATTGTTTGCTATTTCTCCATATTTCCCCATGGGCTTCCAGCTGACTCTGTCCTTGGGTTCCATTCTCCTCTCTGCTTTTTCTGCAACCATTTTAATTTTTTTATTTAATTATCCTTATTAGCTGCTTTCTCTACTCCAGGTTGATTTTCTTCTATTTTGCCTGCTTGACAATTTAACCACATGCACCTAGTTTTGAGCTGCAGCTCAGACTACTTTAAAGGGAGCTCATCATCCCTCACCAGAACTTCACTTCTGACCACCAGACAGACCATCTTCTTGCCTGGCATATAACAATTACAACATAGGGAGGAAAATTAACATAACCCCGTGTTATTCAGGCTATAATTCTTTCTTCATACCAGCAACCAATTTCCTTTCTGCAGGAAGCAGTTTCCATTCATTCCTGCAGCTAGAACATTAGCTGAAGTACATGTGTATCCTGCCACAGGTCCTGATCAATTCTGTCCTGCCCCACTCCCAGGCATGGAGAATGCCTTTCATGCCTTACTCATTGAAAAATCAATACTTAAAAATATCCAAACTCACTATTTTTCACTCCTTTGGGCTGGCTTGCTCATCCCACTCATCCGCATCATCATTGTTATATTTTCTATTTCTTACCTTTTCTATCAGTACTTACAGGTACCTCGTATTGACTAGTAAGATGGGAAGGGAGGACAATTTCCCTTCAAGCTAGACATTCATACTGGCTTTGTAACTAAACTTGTAATTTTCCGTACAGCAAGGCCTCAAAATTCCTCTTTGCAGTATGTATTCACTGCTTATTACAAATGGGAAACTACAGAAATTATCACATCAAGAAGACATTGTATGAAATGGAAAAGGCACTCTTAGCAGTAATGGTACCTGGAAAATATCTAACTTAGAAATACAGGCTCCTGAAGTGCTCAGTGGAAAGCTGATTCTTCCAGAGGGAAGCTAGGATCAGCTACATTACAAGGAATCTGGCTGCGCCAAAGTAGACAGTTGGATCATGCTTGATGTGGGATTTTTTGTGTGGTTCTGAGAGGGTTTGTGTGTGTTTTAGGGGTTTTTTTTCTACAAACATCTTCCCAGTGATTTGTCAGAGAGTTTTGAAAGTTGGCCTAAGACTAAGAAATTTAAACATGGCCCAACTCTGTTTGGACTAAATCTTGGAGATCTTTTCCAACCTTAACCATTTTAGGATTCTATACTGGGATACCCCATTTAAGTGAATTCTGCTGTCTGTCAATGGAAGGCTCTGGCAAAGTCAAGTACTGATGATTCCTTATTTCTCTACAGAGTGCAGATGCATCTGCACATTATAGCACTTTCTTTAGTATTTTCTTTACTATATAAGTAGGAAGAAAGTGCTTAGATGACTACTAAACTGACATTAAATATGATCATGTAACAAGATAAAGTTTCATCTAGGTACACACAAAATATTAGATGCACTACAAAATGGTATATATACATAACTGTATATATGAAAATACACTATATAAAAATAAACATTGCATATTTGTGCATCTCTTCATAAAAATCTAATAACAGGCACGTGTAATTACATTGAATAAAGCTTATTGTCAAATACAAAATTGGGCACTAGCAGAAGAGCAATGTGCTGCAAAAAAAGGGGTATTTCAGTAGCATGAGATATTTTTTTTACCCATTCTTTACCATCAGCTACATTTTTAACTTGAACAAAAAGTGTTATCCATCATCTTGTCTCAGAATTCAAAAGTACAGACTCCACAGTATTTCCAAGGAGGGGAGACATGCCCAGTTTTATCCTGGAACTGACACAGTTACTTTCCTAAATCTATGGTAGAAGTTGTGAGCTGAAGTGAAAATTGAAGTCAAATAATCCAGCTATTAATTCTGTGCTTTTTCCATTAGGTGACTGCTCTCATCATGGCAGGCAGCAAGAGTAACATGAGCAAGATTAGTATTTATTTCATCCAAGGATGATATCCATGTTATCTTCATGCTTGGGAAGCAATCTATAATTTTGGCATTACATTGTCCTTTTCTGTGCTGCAGAAATTCACATGGTCTGTAGCTCGACATGCTGGATCACAGTCCAGAAAGGACAGTGGAAGAAAAATAAGTGTATCACTTTGACTGAAAAATGGAATTTAGAATGAAAAAACCCTGAATGAACTTTCATTTAGAAGTGTTTCCAGGTGTCACTGTGATAAAGGATAGAGCCCAGACTGCCACAGATCTTACAAAAATAAGCCAAGTATTTGCATAAAATAGGACTTCTTTTAATTAGAAATAAGGAAAAAGTTATTAATAAATGATGAGTTAATTTTGCTCAAGATAACACGGATAACCAGAGCTAGAAATTTGAAATACTATTAAATGTCTCCTTTCCTGCCTTTGTCTGTAACCATATCTCACTATTATCACTGTAATTGGGATTTTCAGGTGAAACATTCACCTACATTATGAAAGGTTTCTTCAGAATTCTTGTCTATTTTATTATATTTTTTAGAGGACTATGTTCTCTGAAGTGATAAAATGATCTGCTCATATGTAATCTTTTTCTTTTGATGTAGACAATATTTTCTTACCACACTTTACAAAGGTGCTATACATTGATTTATTGAATTTTAAAGAGAGAAATTTATTTAGGAAAAAGTAATTCCTGTTGCCTGTTAGCTGCTATTATTTTCACACCCCTACTGTGTGTTAGCTACAATTATCTTCAAACACCCTACAGTGACACCCTACTGACAGGCAAGCACTGCTCAATGCTGTTGGGATCCACCTTACAGATCCAAGGGATTTGTGGTCTCACTGTGATCATTGAGACTCAACTTCACCTCACTCAGCTGGCAAGGTTGAATTCCCACATTTTTTCATCTATTCTGGGTCCTTAAGCACATTCTGGGCCTGAACAGTCTTCCAGAATCAAAGTACAACGTAACTGATTGGTTTCACTTAGATACATTGACTTTCCCAAAGGAAAAATACTTTTAACTGCAAAGTTTCTAACAAGTTCCACTTAACCAGTGGTAGCTTTAGAAAAACCCTCTCTTTCTCTACAAGATAACATCATAGATCAATTGAAAATTCCTTACTCTTTAAACATGATCTGACTTAGAGCAGCCTTGAAATTCCTTGCATGAAGAAAAATGCTTACTGAACAAAGAAGGCCAATTTTGAAACATTCTGCATAATTGAATTGTTAGAACTTTGGGTGTAATTAATGGCAAAACTCATCTAGAATTGTTAGAACTTTGTGTGTAATTAATGGCAAAACTCATCTAGATGAGAAAAAAACACCAAGATAAGTTATAAAAGATTTCTTTGTTTTATTTTTCTTATTCGGTTCAACTATCACATTAGTGTGGAGAATGTAACGTTTAACATAATGGTAGAGTTCAGATTTCAGCAACTCTTAAAGTCTTATTTTATGTGTAAGGAAACAAAGTTTTAATATAACAGAGAGAGTTCTCATTCCTTCCAACTTAATCTAAAGCACATTTTGAGAATTTTCCTGGGTGGTTTTCAGTTAAAGAGAATATGCTTTTTGCTATACTTTCAAAGGAAAACAGAAGAGCCAAGTAAGTGATTAAACAGCCAGATCAGTTGTTAAATTAGCATATTCCAATAGTTTGAGTTTTAGATTTCAGGACAATCAGGGTGTGGTTTTTGTTTGTTTGTGGGGTTGTTATTTTGGTTGGTGTTGTTTAAGGGGAAGTATTTAGAGAGGTGAAAACAACAGTAAAGCCAAAGTGAATCCTCTAAAATGCCATTTTTGTTTTGCTTTCTAAGAAAGGAAATATAAACTGAAAGCTTCAACTCAGCGCCTTAAGTATATTAGATTCTGTCTGCTACCTGAGTTGAGCAAGTAGCTGCATTAGGCCCCAGACCTGCATTTTAGCCCTTGTCATTGCACATGGTGAGGTTTAAGGCACACTGTGCATTCACCTCTGCATTATCAATACAACTTATGTGATCCATGGCACTCTGAGCATGTTAGAAACTGCTGTCTACTTTGTAAGGCTCTGTGTAGATAGCTCAAAGGCAATGCTACCTGAGCCATCACTGAAGTTCTCTGCCAATGTACTTTCCTGCCTGGAGTTCTGTAGCTTGGCCAGAGGGCTCCTTGTGGTTCAACCTGAACAATTCTTTGGAGAACTGAGGGCAGCTGTCCCTGTTTGGATCACCCAGCACAGCAAAGCAATGCTGCAGGCTCTGAACACTGACTGATGGCTGCTGGTGGAGTTCTGAGAGGGATGAGACTGCTGTGTGGTAAACACCATCCTTTTGCTCTATCCTCTTTCCTATGCAAGGTTTCCCCAGAGGGATGTAGTAGGCTAATCTGATGCCCTGGAAAGGTACAAATACAGGTTGTTGAACTGCATTCAGATTTTATTTTTTTTTATGCAAATTGGTAGCAACTGTTGTCCAAGACTGTCAGACAATCAAGAGCTCTTAGCTCATCTGTTCATGAAACACAGCGAGATGCAAACAAGGACTAGCCAACCCTAATCAAGAAAAATGTTTCTGTAATTAGATGGGATTGTTTGTTAGCCCAAGAAATTAGAGAAAGCTCTTACAGCACAAACAATAACAGAGTTTATTGCCTCTGTAGTAATTTTTTCTCTTCACAGTCTCATGATTTGCAATAACATTCTGATTTTCATTTTGTTTGGATTTTGCTGTTTCCACTGCCTTACTTTTAGGCTGCAATGAATGAAGATAATATATTATCTTAATAATTTACCATCACAATAGTGTTGTGGTAGGTTGGGTGAGGAGGTTTTGTTGGATTTTGTTTCCATAAGAAAGGCAAGAGAATCTGCTCTTAATGACATTTTTTAACGTGTCACCTTCCCCCTTATATCTGTTCATCAAGCTACAACCATTTCATCTTATGAATACAGTGAATTGAAAAAGGAGCTGCAGTAAAAAAAATATTGCTGTTTCCAGATATTTGACTATTTCCTCTTCCTAAAAGATTTGAACAAAGAAAGTGGGAGTGCAGAGCAGAATGACAGGTGCAATGCCATTAGCATACTGCAAGTTGTACTGGTACCTCATGATCAGGATTAATGAGGGTCAATATACAGCTTTCATTGCTAATAAGCATAGGAAGGAGTAAATCAGGGTCCCACTCATTTTTGCTTGACATAAGGCAGTCACAGATCACTTCCAACACTTCCCTCAATGGATGATATGCCATGCTAGATGAGGTAGAGCTTATTTGTGTCATTACAAATGCATAAAGCAATTTCCCCTGGGCTATCAGTGGGTACTTTTATCCTCCCTCTGTGTGAGAGCTGAACAGGTTTGCATCTCGGCCTCTGAAACTCTATTCATGACAACTTAGTGTTACTTCATGAACACTCTCCAAAAAACATACTTGCTATGCATGCAGTCACCTGTCTGATATACATAGATGGCTGCATCAAATCTCCACAGATCCTCATGGCTACACATATCTCTCCCCTTTGTGCTCTGCCCAGCAAGGTCTACAAAGGGCTGGAATTCTGCGACAGTTGTTTATATGGATGCCAAAGAGATTCTTTATATAT
>NW_008689682.1:0-466 GCF_000695815.1 Acanthisitta chloris
GGTCTGGGGGTACTTTGCCCACTGTCCTGTGGCTCCCAATTAGGGTGATATGACATGGGGGAACCCTCCCAACCTCAGCCCATGGGGGTCATCTCCCAAACCTCCCCCTACAGCACCACAGGGATGACCTGTCAGTATTAGAGAGCATACCATGGAAAGACTAATGGACTCACATAATTGTTTAGGTTGGAAAAGTCCTCCAAGATCAAGTGCCCCCCCCAGCCCTGCCAAGCCCACCACTAACCCAAGTCCCCAGGTGCCACATCCACACACTTTTAAATCCCTCCAGGGGTGGTGACGCTACCACTGCCCTGGGTAGGCTGTGCCAGGGCTTAAGAACCCTTTCTGTGAAGAAATCTTATTATGCAACCTAACCCTCCCCTGGCAGAGCTAGACTGCGCCGAGGGGCACGGTCGGCTGCGCTCAGCTGCATGAGCCTCCCACAGGCAGCCCAGCTCGCCTAGAC
>NW_008689682.1:609-2359 GCF_000695815.1 Acanthisitta chloris
AATGTATTTCTTGTCATGAGGGGCCAAAACTGATCCCAGGACTTAAGATGCCTCACCGGTGCCCAGCACAGGGGGGCAATCACTGCCCTGGTCCTGCTGCCACACTATTGCTGGCACAGTCCATGATGGCATTGGCCTTCTTGGCCACCTGGGCACATTGCTGGCTCATGTTTAGCTGCTGTCAACCAGCATACTCAGGTCCTTTTCTACTAGGCAGCTTCCCAGTCACTCTGCCCCCAGCCTGGAGCGCTGCAGGGAATTGTTGTGACCCAAGGGCAGAACACAGCACTCGGCCTCATTGATCCTTGCACTGTTGGGCCTCAGCCTGTCGATCTGCCTGTCCAGAACCCTCTGCAGAGCCTTCCTGCCTTCCAACAGATGAACACTCCCACCCAACTCTGTGTTGCTTGTAAACTGGCTGAGGCACCCTTGATTTCTTTGCCCAGATAATAGATAAAGGGATGACAGTGGGAGGGATGCTGAGGGTGGTGGGGATTGGAGCTCAGCAGGTGGGGCAGAACCATGTCCATGAGCTGCTAAGAGGTATGTGAGCCCTCACACACAACAGATCCAACATCACATCTCTTCCACCCCACAGAGCACCAAGGGAGCCTGAACAGCCTCCTCCAGGAGGAGGATGGGAGGCATCATGCTGTGCTTTCAACCCCAGCCACCTTGGCCACGCGATAGCCAGTGACTGCTGCACAAGCTGTCTTGAGGGACCATCTGGGACAAGCTGTCTCATTGCATTTCATTATTCGTTGCATTCCCTGGCTGCCCGAAGGCCTCTGGGCTCAGCAGCTGTCCTGTTTTCAAATGATGCAGATGTCCTGCTTTCAGATGCATGAAACCTTTTGTTCTTGCAGCCCTTTCTTCAGGTGTCCTGTCCCTCCCTGCCCCTAGTCTTGCATGAGATGAAGTTCCTCTCTTGCACCTTGGAGCCAGTGGGGAGGGATGGTGTGTTCCCAGCCATACCTGAGGATGTGTGAGACTCCACCTGGAATACTGTGTGCAGTTCTGGTGCCCTCAACATAAGAAGGACATGGAACTATTGGAGCAAGTCCAGAGGAGGCCACAAAGCTGGTAAGAGGATTGGAGTATCTCCCCTGTGAAGACAGGCTGAGGAAATTGGGGCTATTCAGCCTGGAGAAGAGAAGGTTGTGTGGAGACCTCATAATAGCCTTTCAGTATCTGAAGGGGCTACAGGGGAGCAGGAGAGGGACTCTGTGTTAGAAACTGCAGTGATAGGACAAGGGGTAACAGATTCAAATTGAAGGAAGGGAAATTTAAGCTAGATATTAGGAGAAAGTTTTTTACTGTGAGGGTGGTGAGACACTGGAACAGGTTGCCCAGAGAAACTCTGGCTGCCCCATCATTTGAAGTGTTCAAAGCCAGGTTGGATGAGGCCATGAGCAACCTGGCCTAGTGAGGAGGTGCCCCTGCACATGGCAGGGTGGGTTGGGACTAGATGATCTGTAAGGTCCATTCCAACCCCTAAAATTCTATGATTCTATTTTCCTTCCCCCTGTCACCCATGGGTGTGACAAGCATTCAGGTCTCTTTGCCACCTCAGTGTCAGGCCATCCTGGCTGGATTCTTAGACAACCAGAGGAAGGTCTGAAAATTTCTTGCTTGGAGCTATAACAGCTAGTACTACTTTGGGGAAAAGTTTGGGAAAGGAAATGGTCAGCAGGGAAAACACACTGGCTGGTGATGGAAATCACCAGAAAAGCCTACAGCACCTGCACAC